>NC_052350.1:24854119-24980115 GCF_009727055.1 Benincasa hispida
CGAAATTGTATAGGCCAAATAAAGTAAGCTGGACAAGGAAAAGTAGTCCGCATCTCGCATAGTCAGTAAATGATAGACGTGTTAAAATGAAGCCTACACGATCGTGTAGGAATTTACCTGAGACCGAATCGTTTAGGAAAAGTACGATTGGTTTAGTAAGACAAACCACACTACACTTATACCAACCGCATAGTATTTAGTAGACGCTATACGACCCTTATCGATATAGGAAAAATAGCGTGCAATCGTTTAGCTGCGTAGGAGTGGATCAGCGAATCGATTTCTTCGATACGAATCATGAAGATCTATCGTATAAGTCTCTCAAAGCAATCTGTATCTGATAACAATACCACCAGCACGCTCTCGAATTTTTCTCTTGGGACGAATTGGAAATTGACGGGGCGATAAGAATGAAAACATTTTTCATTTTAATTTCATCACGTTAAATTAAACTGGACAGCCTCCCCCACTAACCCAGCGTCTGAACAATGAAAATTTTTGGCATAAATTATCTTAATAATAACCAATTAACTTAATAATAAATATAATCATTATTATATTTTTCGTACCACTCCCTATATGTTTCGATTGAGCAACGATAATTCACATACTAAGTATTTTTCTCCTCTACTTGGAGTATCTAAACATGATTTATATCTTAATTTTTCTCCCAAGACAATTATCTGCATAAATTGTAGTCCCAATCTATATCAATATATAATTAACCAGATCAATATAATATCGATACACTATAATCGAACTTCCTCTTGTAAATTGTGAAAACATTCAAATTACTCAAATACTGGTTCTCGAACTTTGCATCCAGCTTATCCAAGGGGACCTAATGGAACCTGTGGCTCGAAGCTCAAACGGTCACCCGTTGCAATAGGACTGTACTTTAAACTCTTATAGCCATGAGTCCACCATCTGTTAACGTATCAAGAACAATTCTACTAAGAAGAGAACCCAAACAGCGTAAGCCTTCTAAGACCTATAGATCTATATTTCTCGTGTCCCATTCTTTAGGATATGAACCTAGAGTCAATCAACCCGAGTTACGATGACCCTTCATAGATGCTCGTAAATACAACCCCAAATTAATCGTTTAGCCGCCTGGTAGTTACCATCTCACTTCTTACGTACCACCTGATGTCCTTTAATGTAACAATACAAATAGGTGTGAAACACCTCGCTCTGGGCCAAGAGAAGGTGTGTGGCACCAACATCGTCAAGGCCCTTAAGAGAAGCAAAGCAAATAAGGTATAATAGTGCCAAACGAGGGGCTAAGAAGAAATAGCGATAAAGGAAAGAAGCAACTACGAGCGATTGAAAGCGGACAGAATTGAAATAGGAATAAAAAAAATTCAGATATTAATGAAAAGTAGTTCGATCTGACTTAATTGAAAGAATTCACTTAACTAACTGTGATTGATTAATCGTAATTCAAACTGATTGTATTATACACTCCGAAAAGTTATGGTTAAACACACCCAACTTAATATAAGTTCATACAGGGACTTAACACCTTGGAACAAAATTGAAATGCTGAATTCTGGCAAAGCCCTTGAGCCACTGTCTCGGGGGCGATGTGCTTATCAGTCATAGTGGACCCTGTAAGGACGACCTGGCGCATGTCTTACCTTTTCCTATTCACGCTCATAACCCTTAAGTTGAGCCATGTAAGATCCACATTCCTATGTCTCTGATTCGACCGCCATTGAAGGAAAGGCTGTGGTGACGTTCATGGCTATACCTGTTCAACCAACATATAATAAGTGAAGCAACCAATAGATAAATTAAATTGATGTGGACGAATGCACTCACCACCGGAAGAGAAAGATCTGATGAAAGTGAATCTTCCTCTTTTTGAGTGTAAAGCCTTGACTACCAGTCCTAGCTTATACCTAAAGGCTTGTTGTCACCTCTTATAACGCTGGTTGAATTTATAATCCACTTTGACTGAATGAGTTTTTCATGAATTAAGGAAAGTCTCTGTCATGAACGGTGTTATATAACGAGATGTTAACAATTTGTGGTCAGGTCTTATACAAACTCTTTGTATAGGATGCCCTCGCTCGTATGTCCCCAACACGAATGATTAGGATCAGACCATCTGTGTAAGTCACAACACTTGTGACCATTCCACAAAGCGGGCCGCATCCGTAGCATTACCAGGATAAGGTTTCCCTCCAATATCCATATACTACAGACCATTTTATTTATCACTCAAGACATGATCCACTTGTATGTCACCACATATATGCTTGGGTCACATACAGATAACCAGATATTTTATGTTTATTGGTTTGTGGTAAAGCAAATAAAATAAGCAACTGAGCAAAATATAATATGTGAAGTAAATATCATATATTAACAACACAAGCGTTCGTACATACTATTTACAAACTACAGGACACGAGACTTTAGGTCATCAACCCCAATAGTATGAGCTCTATTATGAATTTGGTAGAGGGTTGGAGGAAACTACGATCGCACTATACGACCAAGCAAGTGGGAGAAGGATACTGTCTATTGTATAGACTTGTGTGCTTGATTGTTTAGTAAAACTCAGCAGGTACACGATTGTTTAGTAAAAATAGGCTTGATCATTTACACGATCGTTTAGAGGATCTCGCTTGCCACGTGATCATTTAGTAAAATGCTACCCGATCGTTTAAAGAATGGCGCGTGTACGTGATCGTTTAGGCAAATACTTGAAGGCTGTCGTATAGTCTCTTGTGAGCTAAACGATTAGCAGTGTACTTAATGAAGCAATACTTTACAAAATGAAAACATTTTTCATTTTATCCTTCAATTATGAAAACTGAATGCAACCTTCCACTTTCACGCACGGTTAAAAGAGAAACCACCCACAATTATCTTCTAATTGTTTTAATTATAAATAAATATAATAACCAACTTATCATATTATATTTATAACCTATAGTTTTAATATCACATCATATGTAACATTTAAACTATAGTCCTTTTCTCCTTTACTTGATATAAATCAAATTTATATCAAATTCCTCCGATTAATGTATCTCATACATCATGTCAACTATATCACATATAATTGAACCAGTTTAATCATATCAGTAGAAGAAATTTGGGCTTTAATGTCGGTTGGCAACCGACATTAAAATAGTGTTATTAAAGCCCTTTAATGTCGGTTTTAAACCGACATTAAAGGGCTTCAATAACACTAATAACACAGCCTTCAATGTCGGTTGCAACCAACATTAAAGGTCTTTAGTTATTAAAGTTTTTCGGTTGCAACCGACATTAAAGCCTTTATTTTTTTTGGATCCTTAACCGACATTGAGGCCCGAATATGTCCGTTTTATCAATTATTTTCCGTTTTTTAAAGTTTCCTTGCCAAATCCATTTTTTCGGTAAAAAAGTATAATATGAACATCATCATCGAACACTATGGCTATGACAATATTCATGTATGGATTGTAAATCTATTACATTTAATCCACAAATTTTGCTATAGAATTATAATTTAAAAGGCGTACAATAATTCAAGCCTTGAAAACATAAATTACAAGTAATATAAAGATTATGATTTTACAAGGGCAACAGAATCTTCCGTATAAGGGCAACACAATTTTATTTGTCTACAAATTTGGGAGGGTTTGAGAGATTAAGAGATGTAATATACGTTGTTGAGATGGACTTCATTATTAGGATTCTTCTTCTTCAATTCATCCAGCAACTACAGAAGAATTGGAAAGATTTAGAATTTAACTTCAACTTAATAAGTAATGTCTGAGATTAAGAATTTAACCTCAGGCAGACTCTAATCCAAGGAGAAAAATTAATATTATAACCATAACCACATTTATATAATCATATGAAAGGCCAAATGTTAATGAAACTTCAATCTGTCACGCACATTGAAACGTGCTATAATGTGATCAGAATACAGAAAACATAAGTGCCAACTCATATGTAATAGTAACACAATCAAGATAATCAGCTTCTTTCAGATTGCAAAAGTAATCTCCATTCAACAGAATGAATGCATAATCTAATTATATGAAACAGGTTTAGCCAAGTAAATATACCTTATCCGGTGTCATGCCAAGCTCTCTCTTGAACACTTCACACACTTGATTGTATGGGGATACTAGGCATAAAACTAACCTACAAGAACATAAGAACTAGTTTTCAGTATGAAATCCAAAGCAACAGAAGTTTCTGGATCATTATTAAACTGCATACCTTGAAACAGGAGGACAATAATGGTGTCGAAGACTATCAATTTACCAAAGTGAACTTTCTGTACCAATAATTCTTATTAACAAAGATCAATCACCAAATATTAAACCACCACACAATAAACATAAAGCGAGAGGGGACTTTATGTGCGAGAGCGAGAGTGGCGAGAGTGGAGGGACGAGCGAGAGCGAGAGGGCTGCGCTGCAGAGACTATTGGCGAGAGCAAAAGCGAGAGCAAGAGTGGATGGAATTTATGAGCGAGAGCTAGGGATTTGGGCGAGAGGGGAGGGATTTGGCGGAGGAGCCGATCGAGGGAGGGATTTGGAGTGGAGATAATATATCTAATATATAAATAATATATTATGAAACAGAGAAGTTATTGCACAGTATAGAATCTATCTCATAACAATAGAGTTTAAAACAGTGCACACTTCATCATAACCAATATTATTATGATTTCTTTTCATCCGAGGGAGCATTAGCTCAAACATTCAGATTTCATTCTCCAAGTAGAAATGGTCTCAGTTCATGCAGTTTTGCTAACCATCTGCGATTGGAATATCTGAATATGGCACAGCTTATGTAACAATTGGTGGATGGGAAAATAGGGTTTAGAAAAAGGGATAGATAGCTAGATAGGGATAGATAGCGGCGAAATTGAAAAAAAAATGGGGGGGATCTACCATGAGTGATCAAAGGATTTGTTTCTAAGGGAAAAAAAAAAAAAAGAAAACCGGACTTAATGTCGGTTTAAAACCGACATTAAAGATCCACTTTTTTTTTTAAAAAAAATAAAACCGACATTATACATCCGGTTTCACTTTTTCCAATCGACATTAAAGCCCAAAATTCTTGTAGTGTATCATATATAATCAAACTCCCTTTTGTCTATTTGAACACTTCAAACTGACCCAAAAATTGTTTCTCAACTTGAATCCATTGAGTTACCAGGGGGACCTTATGAACTCGTAGCTTGAAGCTCCAACGGTACGTGAATAGATGACTAAACTCTTTAGTCACAAGATCCACCATCCGTTAACTGTCGGACATTACACTAAAGACCGAACGTTGCACTCTTTTCACTACAGATATATTTCTATGTCCATCGGATATAACCAGTCAATAGTACGATAATCTTCTACAGATGCTCGTAAGTACAACTAGAACAATTTACCGTTTTGCCCCTTAGTTATATCTAACTTCTTAAGTACCACTGATCCATCTAATGAACAATACATCATAGTCTTACTATGAGTGGACACCTCTCGGGCTATGAGAAGGTGTATGGTGTCATATTGTTCAAGCTCTAGAATCAACCCTTAAAGGAGCAATCTATCTACTTACCCCTGCTTCGTGGAAGGAGTGAATCCATATTGTGTAGCTGAGTTCCCAGCTCCTCTATCAGACGAATCCCCAAAGTAGTAGGTTTAAGTCGGCAATTTGGCCACTTACACCCATACAAATCAAAGGACCGCCTTCAAAGGCAGGAATTCCCAACTCACTCAGGATTAAGGTCATGTTACTTATGGTCATCCTAGTGAAATGAAGTCTCTGTTATGAACGACGTTATATAACGAGACTAAACACTTCAGGGTTCGTTCTTATACAAACTTCTTTGTATAGGACACTTCTGATCGCATGTCTCCACATGAATGATCAAGATCAGACCATATGTAGTACATCAAAACACTTGTAATTATCTACAAAGCGAGTCGTATCTGTAGTGCCACCAGGATAAGGTTTCCCTCCTATATCCATATACTACAAACCATTTAGGTTATCACTTAAGGCATGATCCACTTGTATGTCTCCACATACATACTTAAGTTACAACGACAACCAGGGATCTTAGTTTATTGGTTTGTGGTAAATGAAAATAAAATATCTCATATTTCATAGACAACAGTGAAGAAAATTGAAGGAAATCAGACATGAGGATTTCCATAAGCAGCGGAATGATCATTCCAAATTTCATTTGAAATTGAACGCTAACAATTATAGTCAAAAAACGGAAACTTACAGGTCATGCACAATACGAAATTACAACATGCTTTTCAATAAGATCAAGGAATAAAATATACATACCTTTGAAGACTTATCTCCAAACTCCCTTGATCACTAATGCTCGTTCAGGCTTCAAGACAACAACACGCGAAGGCTCAAACACAACGGTCGCAACACAGCACAATCAATCAACAAACACGAACTAAATGATCACCAAGACCACGAACCCAATGAACGGTCTCCAAAAACCTCGACCTCAGTCGAGTTGAGTAAGACACCACCATAATGGCTACCTTGGTATTCTCGGTATGAGAATCCAGAAGTGTGGGCTATGTGTGGACTTTGTTAGAGGAAGAGACCGGAGGAATAACAATCGTGTAGACGATTGAGCAAGCGGGAGATGACAACAGTCTATCATATAGATGAATGCTCAATCCGTTTAGAAGAAGGCAAGTTATCGTATAGCAAAAGGCCCCACGATCGTTTATCTATGACCAGCTGAGTGAACTATCGTGTAGTGTCCACTCCACAATTGTTTAGTCTCTCTTTTAGCTATTGTTTAGTGAATCCAATTCACCTTGATAGCGATTTCGTGAGTTATTTTCGAGAATGGAAATTCATCAAATCTTCTAATTTTAGGAAAACATTTTTCCTTTTATCTCACGGTTACCATGAAACCACTAATAACCTCCCACTCAATTGGTTATTAGAGAAAAAGATATAATTATCCAATAATTAATATTATTATAAATATAGATGATAACCAACTTACCATATTATATTTATAACCTATAGTTTTAATATTTCATCTCATGAAACATATAAACCATAGTTCTTTTTCTATTTCATGGTACTTAATGTAAATCTCATTGACATTAATTCTCCACTTTATATAGCTCATACAACACACTGATCATATCATATATAATCGAATTTCCTCTTGTCAATTTGAACATTTCAAATCAACACCAAGAACTGATTCTCAACTTGAATCCATTGAGCTACCAAGGGGATCTTATGGACCTATAACTTGAAGTTCCAACGATACGTGAATAACTAACTAAACTCGTTAGTCACAGGATCCACCATCCGTTAACTACTAGACACTCCACTAAAGATCGACAACTGCACTCTCCTTATTATAAATATATATTGTGTCCATATTAATCAATCAACAATGTGATAACCCTTGACAGATCGCTCATAAGTACAACTGGGCTAATAATCGTTATGCTCCTGTAGTTACATCTAACTCCTTAAATACCACTGATCTCTCTAATGAACATAAGTCATAGTTCTACTATGACTGAGTCCTCTCTTCTAAAGAAAAGTTGTGGCCACTATGTTTAAGACCTGGAATTAGACCTTAAGGGAGTAATCTATCTACTTACCCCTGCTTCAGGGAATGAGTGAATTTTATCTTGTGTAACTGAGTTCCCAGCTCCCAAATCAGACAAATCCCTAAAAAGGTAGGCATGTTGAGTTGGCAATCTGGCCATTCTCACCTATACTAATCAAAGGACTGCCCTTAAAGGCAGAAGTTCCCAAAACACTCAGGATTAAGGTCATGTCACCTATGGTTGTTTAGGTGAGATGTAAGTCTCAAGTATCCACGACGTTATATAAAGAGACGAATCATCTCGTGGTCCAGTCTTATACAAACTCTTTGTATAGGACACCCCCACTCGTATGTCTCCATATGTATGATCAGCATCTACCATCTGTAGTAGTTCATAACACTTGTAAACCTCTACAAAGCGAGCCGTATTCGTAGTGTCACCAGGATCAGGTATCCCTCCTTAATCCTTATACTACAGACCTTTTTAGATTATCACTTAAGACATGATCCACTTGTATATCTCATATACATGCTTAAGTTTACATACAATAACCATGGAGCTTTGTTTATTGAATATGAGTAAATGCTAAATAAAATAATTCTTATTTTATTCACAACAATGTACAAACTATGAGACTTTGGGAGAATTAGGACACCAATCCCAATATCTCATATTAATACATCACAAGCGTTTGTTCATACAGGTGTTTACAAACTACAGGATCCTACGAGAGTTTAGGGCATCAACCCCAACAAATACCCATGAAGAAATTCTCGACATGAATAGTGAGAAAGGTGAAATACCTAAAGATAACAATGAGATTTCAATAAAATATGTCATGATAGGAAAAAGATGGAATCAAACTATTGACAACATTTTTGCATATAATATTGCTCTTGATATTATATCTGAAAATGAGGATCCTGAAACAAAATCTGTTGAAAAATGTGGACATAGAAAATATTGACTTCAATGGAAAGAAGCAATCGATGTAGAATTAAACTCACTTTCAAAACGACAGGTTTTTAGGTGTCAAATCTATGAAATACAAATGGGTATTTGTGAGAAAAAGAAATGAAAATAATGAGGTCACAAGATACAAAGCAAGATTAGTTGCACTAGATTTTTCACAAAGACCTGATATTGATTATGAGGAGACATATTCTTCAGTGGTAGATGCAATTACACTAAGATATTTAATTGACTTGACTATGTATGAAAGTCTAGATATACATCTTATGGGTGTAGTCACAACATATTTATATGGATCTCTTGATAATGATATTTATATGAAAATCCTAGAAGGATTTAAGGTACCTGAAACATATACATCAAATTCTCGAGAATGGTATTTAATAAAGTTACAGATATCACTATATGGATTGAAACAATCAGGGCGGATGTGGTACAATTGCCCGAGTGAATATTTATTTAAAGAAGGATATCAAAACAATCCAATATGTCCATGTGTTTTTATAAGAAATCATAATCAAGATTTGATATTATAACTGTATATGTTAATGACTTGAATATAATTGGAACTGTTGAAGAGCTTTCAAAGGCAATTGAATATCTTAAGAAAGAATTTGAGATGAAAGATCTCGAAAAAACAAAATTTTGTCTTGGTTTGCAAATTGAGCATTTAATAGATGGAATATTTATTCATCAATCAACGTATTCCGAATTTTTTTTGAAAAGATTTTATATGAACAAAACACATCCATTAAATATTCCAATAGAAGTTCGTTCATTGGATATAAAGAAAGATATATTTTGACCTCGATAAGATAATGAAGAACTTCTCGGTCCTGAAGTACCATATCTTAATGCAATTGGTGTACTTATGAATCTTGCTAATAATACAAGATCAAATATTACATTTTCAGTAAATTTATTAGTTAGATATAGTTCTCCTACAAAAAGACATTGGAATGGAATTAAGCATATACTATGTTATCTCCGAGGAACAATCAATATGGGTTTGTTTTATTCAAATAAATCAAATTTTTATCTAGTTGGTTATGTAGATTCTGGATATTTATTTGATCCACAAAAAACTAGATCTCAAACAGGTTATCTATTTACATGTGGAGGAACTACTATATCATGGCGATCGGTGAAACAGACCATAATAGCTACTTCCTCAAATCATGTTGAAATTCTTGAAATTCACGAGACTAGTCGAGAATATGTATGGCTAAGGTCAATGACTCAACACATTCGTGAAATGTGTGGCTTGTCTTCTAATAAAAATCTTCCAAAAAAATTATACGAAGACAACACAGTTTGCATAGCCCAAATCAAATAAGGATATATAAAGGAGAAAGAACAAAACATATTTCACTGAAGCTTTTCTACACTCATGATCTTAAAGAAAATGGCGACATCACTGTACAAAAAATTTGTTCGAAGGATAACCTGACAGACTTATTCACTGAAGCTTTTCGAAGGATAACTTTTGAAAAATTGGTGCACAATTGGAATGCGGTGACTCAGAGATCTTAAGTGATGTTTTCGTGAGGGGAGTAAATATATTGTATTCTTTTAGGAGTATGTATTATATGAAATATGTACTATTTTTCTTTCACTAGGGTTTTTTTCCCCATTGGGTTTCTCCTAGTAAAGTTTTAACGAGGTATATTCATATTATGGGCATCTAAGGGGGAGAGTATTATAAATATCATAAAAATAGATGTCCAATGCTTAATGTCCTAAAAGCCATGTGTCATTTTTCATGTTGTCCATGTGCCTTGTAATAATTCATGCTTGGTGTCTATATAAGTTCACATCATGTTTACCACTTTGCTTATAAATAGTGGTATTTTGTGGATCTTAAAATGATGCACATTGGTGAGAGTAAAAAGAAAATTTCATATATTTTCTATTTCCATAAAATCATATTTTCTATTTCTATTATTCCTATTTCCATAAAATTATTATTTTAGTTATTTTTAATTTAGTTATTTATAAGTTTAGTTATATTTTATTATATTTATTATTATTATTATTTTTTCTCCATATCTGTTGTGCTCCTCAATTTCACAATAGGTAACCGAAATTTTGGAGAAGGAGATGTTAGAGACATGTGTTATACACGTCGATTTATTTAGGGTGAGACATGTGGGTAAAGTTGGGTTTAAAGAAAAAAATAAAAAATAATATTAACATTAATAAATTGGATGAAAAATTGGGAAGGAAATATTTTTTAGAGGAGAAAGGAAGAACGAGAAAAAAAAGAAATTAATCGGGAGGAAGGGGTTCGAGGAGGAGGGAGGATTTATTTGGAGCATGAAGCAGGATTCATGTGTCAAGGATTAAATTTGATAAGTGATTTCAAACTTAAGGAAATAGAATTTGGAAGAATTATGTTTTTTTTAAAAAAAAAAAAAAAATTGTGTTCAGTTTCTTTCTAAGCAACGAAAATTCTTCCGTAAAAAGATTAAGGGATGTTTGGATTGAGAAAATTGGGATGAGAATAAGAGTGAAATGGATAAGGGATACACATTCTCTTATTTGATATAAGTTTTGAAGCTTTATGTATGAGAACAAGTCATTCTTGTAATCCTTATACCCATGCATGAATTTATTCTTTTATTTTATATTATTAAAATTAATTAATATATGAATATTGAATTTATAATTTAGAAAATTATATTAAATTTTAAATTNGAATTTATTCTTTTATTTTATATTATTAAAATTAATTAATATATGAATATTGAATTTATAATTTAGAAAATTATATTAAATTTTAAATTATAATATTTGAATTTAACTACTCTAGATTCATAAATAAATTAATTAATTATATAATAAACGGTAAAGAATCAATGCATTAATAAATTATATATGTTGTTAATTAATTATCATTATGATTAATGTTTTATGAGATTATTTTCTAATAATTATAATTAGTTTATCATCGAATAATTAATTTTTAATTAATGAGATTATTTTCTACTAATTATAATTAGTTTATCATCGAATATTATTTTGATAGTTAAATAATTAATTTTGTTCAAAATTTGAATTGAATTTATTATTTATCAATTAAGTCTATAAAAAATTTATAGAAGTGACCATGATTAATTTTATAAATAAAATACAAAGCTAATTTGACAATCTTTTTATTCCCAATAATACTTAATTCTTGGACATCTTTAAAACTTTAAACCAAACGGTCTCTAAAGCTAAAAAATGTAGAGATTAAGAGATATGGGTTTTAAGTTCTAATAGAGGTTTGTTGTGTTTAGTTTGTAGTTGATGTTTGAATAATTAAGAACAAATAAAAAGTAGTAGGAAGTATTTTAGTTCGACACAAGGTTTGTGGAAATTAAAATAAGAAAATAAGTTTGATAAAATTAGTTGGTTAAAAGGCTGTATTTGGTATAGATGGTTCAATCGATATGAGTTTACCACTTTCGTGATTGGATTAATATTCCATGAGTAAACAAAGATTAAACGACATACAACTCAAATTTTACACTTAGAAGTTCGATGAATGGTTTATTTTATAAATTATTTTATTATTTTAGCTAAATATTATGGAATTTAACATGATTTATGATTATATATGCTTTAAAGGGAATTGCTACGTGATTATTTCCAAGAAAATTTTTATGATTTTCATGGTTTTATATTCAAGAATGATTTACCAAATTTATTGCGTGATATTATTCAAGATGTTTAAGTAAAGTTATGTATTTAGCATGATTTTATGTTCGGAAGTATTTTAGAGAAAATGTAACTCAGGTGAATTTCTGAGTTTATAAAATGACGTTCAAAAGAAAAATCATGGTTTTAGAATGATTTACAAGTTATGTGAAGTCAATATTTCTAGAAGTGACATATGTTTCATGTTTGAAGAGTTTTTCAAACCACTAAATCAATGTACCCATAGTGATTATCTAGTACTCTGATGTAAATGTATTTTCATAATGTAGTCATGATTTACATGAGGTTTTTGGGACCCACTTCAGACACACATAGGCTTTGGGTCGTATGTCAGGGAATTTTGCCTTTTGGGGTTGCTCTACATGCACGTATGATCATGTTTTTTTTGCTATTTACCTTGAGCTTGCTCGGTAAGTAGTATGACCATGTTTACTCTGTTATGCATTTGGAGATTGCTCGATGTATAGTATGACCATGTTTCTTTATTATATACGTCGAGTTTCTCCGTGTATAGTATAGTATGACTACCTTCTAGTACAAGTTTAGTGAAGTTTTATATAGGTTCATGTTCACGTTTGCAATAGAATGCTCATGATTTTATTTAATGATAATTATCAATTTTTTTTTTAATTGTTCATGTTTTACATCGATTCATAGTTTATGTTTACGTTTGCAAGAGTATGTTTATGATATTCTATGTATGACAATTCTCTCAAGTTTTCGAAATTGCTCATGTTTTAAATAACTTTTATAGAACTTGAATTTCTACTTAGTATAATTATGATTTCCTCAAATATTTTCCTATAAACTCTCACCACTCACTGAACATTTTTAGCTCAACTCCTTTTAAATTTGTTTTCCTCCACCAGGTTGCTCTTGAGTTTCAACCAGAGTTAGTTGATCAGAAGGTATCATCCGACTCATCAGTTTATGACATCATGTAGCCAAGCATGAAGTTTTAGGATTTGTGTAATTGTTGAATTGTGTAAGTAATACAAGTTAAGTTTAAAGTTCAAGAAAAGTCTGATGGTGGGCTCCATTGTACTCTTAGGGTCTACTGTTGTCACATCCCGTTTTGGGTTTGTGTAGGGTAATCTGGGGTGGGGTGTATGATAGACATAAATAGACTATCTATCTAGATCAGAAAGATTGAAAAAAACAAATATCACATAGAGTTCTTGCTAATAGTACACTGATAGACTTTATCACTGTATATCAGTGATAGACACAGTTAGACTTCTATTGTGTCAAAGAGGATCTTCACCCCTACTTTTCATGATCCTTTTTCAAAACCTAATTCTGATCTTTTTCAAAACATAATTCTGATCCTTTTTCAAAACTTAAGCATCATCTTGGTCGGGGTTGAGCTTTCGGTTGTATATATAGAGAAATAGGTAGCTCTCAGTGTCTATATTGAATGAACTTCTATCAATTTCTATCGTGAAGGGATTAAATCCCAACAGAAGCGTGTGAATGTCATGCCATTAATTACGACTTTTGAAATTTTATAGAAAACATAGAGAAAAACATACAGTAGATTAAGCATGCTTTTGAACTAAGATTTACAGAGAAAAGAGATTAACCTTCGAAAACTTTCTTCTTATAAAAAATAAACTTTATATTATAATATTATATTAATCTCATTCAAAATTAACTTTATATTATAATATACTTATTACATTATATGAATTATATTGGCTAAATTATAAAAAATGCCCCTGAACTGTACACTTTATGTAAAAAATGCACCTGAAATTTAAAATTTTTTAAAAATATCCTTCAACTTTAAAAAATAGTTCAAAAAATACCCTTTGTCGTTAATTTTAGACGGAAACGGTTAAAGTTTGTTTAAAAAATACCTATGAACTTTCAAAAGTTTCAAAAATATCCTTAACTTAATAAAAGTTCAAAAATACCTTCACCATTAGTATTTGAACAGAAATTGTTAATTCCTCGTGAGAAAAAATAACTTTAAAAATTAAAACAAAAAGTTACACAAATACTCGAAAAATTCATATAAATAGAAAAATCTAAAAAATATTTACACTCTACAGCAAAAAGTTAAAAAAAATGCTTGTAGTTTTGAAACTTTTTGCTATAAAGTGTAAATATTTTTAAATATTTTTTATACTTAAAAAGACCCCAAAATACTCCAACCATTAATATGGTGATCAATTTGTTTAAAATTCCCTTAAGTTCCAAAAGAACCGATTTTAAAATAAATTATATAGATATCCTCATTTTTTTTTTATATAGATACTCTTATATTTCTCTTAATTTTCCAATTCTTAGCATACACCAAATTTCTCAACCATTAAAATAAAAATAAAAATTTTAAGTTAAAACATAAAATCCCACAAAATTTCACAAAACTCTAAAATCAAAATCTCCTCTTAAAATATACCAAAACGAATAATAGTCAAGTAAAAAGTATTTGACTATTAACGCACTCACAACTACTATCTTAAAATCATTTGGTGTTTTATTTATTATCTTCTTATTATAGTTCATATACCTTAATTAAATGTGCAATTTTATTTATTTATTCATTTTAGATAAACAAGTATCAAATGGTTAACAAAAAGGGGAGTAAGAGTGTATTAAAGAAGGAAGGGGAGAAAAAGATGGAAAATAAAGAGGTAAGACGATATTAACGATTTCTGTTCATATAACAGAAAAAGTATTTTTTAACTTTCTTTTTTTAAATTTTAAGGGTATTTTTTAAACTTTTGAAAGTTCGAAGGTATTTTTTTGAATAAAACTCTAAAAGTTTCCATCCAAAACTAATGATAGGGGTATTTTTAAACTCAATTTTGGAGTTTAGTGGTATTTTTGAAACTTTTGAAACTTCAGGGGCATTTTTGACACAAAGTGTAAAGTTCAGGGGCATTTTTTTTTTTTTTTGTATAATTTAGGGACTTGTCCAAATAGAGAGATTAAATGTTGGAAAATTAATGTACATTTCCTAATTTAATTTGAATAATTCAAATTCTTCCAAAACAATTTGATTCTTGTTTTACCCTTAGTGAGCTAGTAGGGCAATTTAATGAAACTATAAGTTAGAAACTCTAATTATCCGAGATTAATTTATTAAACTCTTCAATTACATTAATTAACATTCATTACCTATGAACCACTCCACTAAAGACTCATAATTGTATTCTTCGCGCGGTAAAGTATTTATGTGTTCAAGGATATAATCATTACATGTAAGTCAATTCTTCATGAATTGCTCATTACTAAAACAAGTTCAAATTACAATTTTACCCCTATAATTACCTCTTACTGCTTAAGTCTTATTGATCCTTTAATGAACAACATGTTTATGGTTCTACCATAAATAACATCCCTCTCGGACCAATGAGAGGGAGGGGCCCCATTGTTCAAGATCCAGAGTCAACACTTAAGGGAACAATTCATCAACTTATCCTAGAGATGAGAAGGAGTGAATTCCATCTTGTATATCTTTATTTCCAGCTCTCTATTTGGACAAGTCCTTAAAATGGTAGCCTTATTTAGTCAACAATACGGGTCACTCTCGCCCATACAAATCAAAAGACTTCCCTCATAGATAGGATTCCATAACTTGCTCAGGATTAAGATTGAGTTATAATGGTCATCTTATGAAATATCAATCTCTTTAGTCAATGATGTTGCAAAGAGTGATTAAATATTTTGCGGTCCAGTCTTATACAAACTTTTTTTATAGAATGCCCCCACTTGCATGTCTCCACATGAACAATTTGGATCACATTGGCTGTAATAATTACATAATGGATTGTATCTGCAGTGTCACCAGGATAAGACACTCAACTTTATCCATATACCACATACCATTTAGGTTATTACTTGAATATATGTCAACCACATACTGTTCAAATTACAAAAAATAACATTGAATCATAGTTTATTGGATTGAGTTACATAATCTAAATGTAGAATAAAATAGCTCCTTTTTTTTATTAAATAAATAATTTACTTATACATTACAAATCATGAGATTTAAGGCACATACCCCAACATATTGATGATAGACATAGATATAGATCTATGTGAAAGGATTCGAATTCCCACAAGGAAGTGTAAGAAATGCATCGGTTCTTTGTTTTTTGTTTTAAAGAACTTAAGAAAACAGAGGATGGAAACAATGATAAACTAACAACTATTAAGCATGTTTTTCTACTAAATTTACAGAGAAGAAAAAGGGAAATGGAAACTAACCCTTGAAGAACCAATTTTTCATGTTTACATTCCGCAACAAGATCATGAACCTCTCCCGTTCTTAGCAACACAAAATCTCCTCATGAACAGAACAACCACAAACACAATAGCCTCTTCTTGGACACCACCACAATGGAAATCGTGTTATTCTCAAGGTGAGAATCATGGAGAGTTGTAACTTTCTGGTTTTAATTTTGGTGAAGGGAGACGGGTGATTGAGAGAGTTTTGTAAGAGGGAAAAAAACATAGAGGAAGAAAATCAAGATTTTTGGAGAGAACACTTCTCTGTAAAATCATGAAAATCTCATTCTCTCTTTCTATCCATCTGCCATATATGAGAAAAATATAAGGAGTAACTCCCTACTTAATGAAAAAAATAACTCCCTAGGAGTTATTTATTTGAATTTATTTGAATTTCAAATTTCAAATTTTAATTTAATTATATTAACCAATTAATATAATTAAACCATATATCATGTTTCATATAATATAACATATAGTTTATCATATCATATATAATATAACCTATAGATTAAATTCTCTCACATAAACTATATAGTCTTAATATGAATCAAATTCATATTAATTTTATCTTATAGTTTTTATAGAAATCATATTCATATAAATAATATTTGAATCATATTCAAATATATATTTCTCTCATTAAACTTTGTATTATAATGTATTATCATACGTTGTAGTAATTGTATCCTATAAATTATTCCCTATAATTAATTTGAACAATTCAAATTAATCCATAATTAATTTGATTTTCATTAATCCTTATTGAGCTAACAATGGGACCTTATGGGCCTACAAATTGAGACTCCAATGATACAAGATTAATTAATTAAACTCTTTAATTAAATTAATCTACATTAATTAACTGTCAAATACTCCACTAAAGACCGACAGCTGCAATCTTCACATTGAAGATATATTTCTGTGTCCATTGGATATAACCAATTAACAATGCATTGACCCTTTACAAATTGCTTGTAAGTATAGCTAGGTCAAAATTATCGTTTTACCCTTGTAGTTATATCTAACTCTTTAAGTACCACTGATCCCTCTAATGAATAATTAGTCATAGTCTAACTATAACTTACATCTCGCAGGCTAGAAGAGAGTGTGACACCACATTGTTCAAGACTCAGAATCAGCCTTTAAGGGAGCAGTTTATCTACTTAGCGTAACAACGGGACTGAGAGAATTCCTTCTTTTGTAGTTGTGTTTCCATCTCCCTAATCAGACGAATCCTTAAAATAGTAGGCATTTTGAGTCGGTGAATCTGGTCACTCTCACCCATGCATATCAAAGGATCGTCCATCATAGGTAGGAGTTCACAACTCATTTAGGATTAAGGTCAAGTCACCTATGGTTATATTAGTGAAATGTAAGTCTCTTCTAGTAATGATGTTATAAAAAGAGACTACTTATTTGATGGTCCAATCTTATACAAACTCTTTGTATAGGATACCCTTGCTCACTTGTCTCTACATGAATGATCAGGATCATATCATTTATAACACTTTATAACAATTAAAATAATTGCAAAGGAGGTTGTGTCTATAGTGTCACAAGGATAAAGTACCTAGTCTTATGCATCTACTACAAATCATTCAGGTTATTACTTAAACATGATCCACCTGTATGTCACCACATATATGTTTAAGCTATATCGAATAACTTTGGATCTTAGTTTATGGTTTTGGGTTAATGTAACTAAATATCAAATAAAATAATGCTTATTTTATTAAATAAATAATCTATTTGTACAAATAAAGTTTAAACTACAAGATCACGAGGTTTAGGGCATCAACCCGAACAATCTACCACTTGTTCTAAAGCTAGTGGGATGTACAAATACAAAATACAGAAGCTAAGTACAGTACACAAAACAATAAACTAGAGCACACACTACTCGGCCAATAAAATCTCCCACTCGCCATAGACTTTCCAGGTGACCCTCAAACATTTTAGCCATGAAAGCTTTTGTAAATGGATCAGCAACATTGTGCTCCCAAGCGATCTTCGTGACGATCAGGTACCCTCGTTGCACAATCTCCTGGATAAGATGATATTTGCGCTCTATATGCTTTCCATGTTTGTGGCTAGGGGTGTTCAAATACCCAACAATCCGAATAACCTGGATTACCCAACCCAAAATTTAAGGATTGGGTTGGGTTAGTTTTGTTCTTAGGTTGGATTGGGTCAAACTTTTTCTATTTTTGTTAGGTTGGGTTGGGTCGTAGGTTAACTAAAAAAAATTTCAGTTGCCCTAACCCAACCTGAATTTTATATATATTAATATATTTCTCTTTGTTTAAAGTTTGATTACTTTTTATGGATTAATTTGTGAGTTTTTAATATTTTTCTTTGAAAATTGTTATAATATTTTTTTTTGTTTAAAGTTTGCAATAAATATCATAGATATTTGATATTTAACATTTGAATTTTATGAGATTTTAATTATTAGTCATGTTCTGTATATAAATTTATATATTTTTAATTAAAAAGAAAAAATAAGTTTAAAGGAGCATCCGCCTTTTTTTGGGGGATCGAGAAGAGGACATCAGGTGTGAGGTCTGAGGTCAACGGTAATATGTCACCCTGCTTTAATGAGAGTACTCTTTCCATTAGAAGCTTTGCCCAGCTGAGCTAGGTTACAATCTAACAACCCAACCCAACCCAACTCTTTGGGTTGGGTTGGGTTAGGTTGGGTTAGAGACTTTGTTTGGGTACATTGGGTTGTCAATCCAACCAACCCGAATTTTTGAGTTGGTCCAAAAAATACTCTCAACCCAATCCAACCAAACCTATGTGCACCCCTATTTGTGGCATCTAAGCTCCATAAGTTTTTTGGATTTTCCACAATACCATTATTATCACAATAAATGGTGATGGACTTTGACATATCTGGAACAACTTCTAGATCAGTAAAAAACTTTCTAAGTCATACAACCTCCTTGGCAGCTTCACAAGCCGCTATATACTCTACCTTCATGGTAGAGTCAGCTATGCAACCTTGCTTTGTGCTCCTCTAGATCACAGCTCCTCGGTTAAGAGTAAGCACTTATCATGAAGTGAATTTCCTAGAATCTCTATCAGTTTGAAAATCAGAGTCAGTGTATCTAGTAAGGATCAAATCCTTAGACCCATACACAAGCCTGTATTCCCTCGTTCTCCAAGATAATTAAGGATTGTTTTAACAACTGTCTAGTGATCTAATCCTGGATTAGACTGATATCTATTCACTATCCCCATTGCATAGCAAATGCTTGGTATAGTATATAACATTGCATACATTAGGCTACTAACAGTCGATGCATACGAGATCCGTCTCATTTTCTCAACCTCTTAAGGTGTCTTAGGACAATGTTCATTAGACAATACAATTCCATTCCGAAAAGGTAATACATCTCTCTTGAAATTCTACATTGAATATTTGACAAGCATCTTGTCAATGTACGATGCTCAAGACAAGGGAAGCATTTTGTTCTTATAATCCTTGAAGATCTAGATCTTTAAAACAAATTGTGCCTCTCCCAAATCTCTAATTTTGAATTGGGCTACTACCATTGTTTTGAAGGATCCATTGAAGGTCATTGAGCGAAGCATAGGATATGACCAAATACCCAAAATTTACAAAACATAAATTTTACAGCAAAAACATACAGATTATGCATTTAAAAGAAAATTGCAGCATGCTTTAAAATAAAGAACAGGAAAGAAAAAGGGTTTAAGAAACCTTACCCTTAAAGAACTTTTCACGAAATTCCTTCTCCGAATCTTGTCACGATCAATCTCGAACCCTCTAACCATCAATGAGGACATCACCACGAATGTTTCCTCTATATTCTCTGGATGAGAATTCAGGAGTTTTGCGGGCTCTGACTATTTTGAAAGAAAGAGATTATATGAGTGTTGAGAAGAGGAAATGATTTTCAGCAATTCTCAGAGAACTTTTTCTGTGTATATCTCTTTTGTGAAAAACCACTCCAAAAAGAAGAAGAACCACACCTTTTTACTTTACCACTACCACGTTTTTTAGAAAGAAAAGAGGGGAAGAGAGCTACAACTCCCTCCCAAAATGATTTTTTTTAAAATAAATAAATTAAATTAATTTATTTTCATAAATCAATTTAATATATATTTATATGGTAACTACCTTATCATATAATATATATATTAACCTATATGTTATATCAAATCATAATCTATAGATTCTATATTGTATCAAATACTAACTTATAGTTTTTGTTCTCTCATTAATGATATTTAATATAAATCTCATTTATTTAAATTTAATTATACGAATCAAATTCATGTAATTAATATTTTAATCATATTCAAATATTTATTTTCTCTCAAATAAACTTTATATTATAATGTATCAAATACATTATAGCAATTATATTATAAAATTAGATTAAATTAATTATATCACACATAATTAATTCCCTCAATTAATTCGAATAATTCAAATTAATCCAAAAATTGATTCTCATTAATTCCCGTTGAGCTATAGAGAGGACCTCATGGACCTGTAGCTTGAATCTCCAACGGTACGTGAATAATTAATTAAACTTCTTTAATTAAATTATTCACCATCTGTTAACTGTCGTAAATTCCATTAAAGATTGACTGTTGCATTCTTCACACTACAAATATATTCTATGTTCATTGCATATAATCAATCAATAGTACGATGACCCTTCACAAATTGCTCGTAAGTATAGTTGGGGCCAAAATTTCGTTTTGCCCCTATAGTTACATCTAACTCCTTAAGTACCACCGATCCCTCTAATGAACAATAATCATAGTCCAACTATGATCAAATATCTCTCGGCCAGGAGAGGGTGTGGTGCCACATTGTTCAAGACCAAGAATCAACCCTTAAGGTAGCAATTTATCTACTTGCCTTGACATTGGGGAAGGAGTGACTTCCTTCTTGTGTAATTTTGTTCCCAGCTCCTCAATCAAATGAATCACCAAAATGGTAGGCTTGTTGAATTGGCGATCTGGTCACTCTCACCCATACAAATCAAAGGACTACTTTCATAGGCAGGAGTTCACAACTCACTCAGGATTCAGGTCATGTTACCTATGGTCATCCTAGTGAAATGAAAGTTTCTATTATGAATGGTGTTATATATGAGACTAAATATTTCGTGGTTTGATCTTATACAAACTCCTTTGTATAGAATATCCCCTCTCACATGTCTCTATATGAATGATTAGGATCAGATCATTTGTAGCACTTTATAATAATTGTAACATCTACAAAGCGAGCCATACTCGTAGTGTCACTAGGATAAGGTATTCAGCCTTATCCATCTACTATAGACCAGTTAGGTTATCACTTAAACATAATCCATCTGTATATCTCTACATACATGGTTATCACATATTTTATTACATAAATAAAATATTTTTACATTACAATTACAAACTATAGGAACCTATGAGATTCAGGGCATCAACTTCAACATGTTTAACATCAGTTAGCAAACCTACATCATTCCCAATGAATAGTATATCATCCACGTACATCACTAAGAAAGCTACTAAACTATTGATGTGATTTTTTTTTGGACACAAGACTTATCAACATTCTAGTTAGCCATAAGATTTGATTACAGTATCAAACTTTATATTCGAAGATCAAGAAGCTTGTTTCAATCAATAAATGGATCGATTAAACTTGCAAACCATTTGCTTCTGACCTTGGAAGATGAATCACTCTGGTTGTTGCATATAGATGGTCTTCTCAAGATCACCATTCAGAAAGACATTCTTGACGTCCATTTGCCAAATCTCATAGTCATAATATGTGACAATGGACAAGAGTATCCTGATAGACTTAAACATGGCAACAGATGAGAAAGTTTCTTCATAGTCCACTCCTTCAGCTTGGGTATAACCCTTTGCCACCAATCTAATCTTAAAGGTTTGTACCTTACCATCAACACTCTTTTTCTTCTTGTAGATTCACTTGCAACCTATAGGTTTGGCCCTAGTAGATTGATCTACAAGATCCCATACTTAATTGAAGTTCCATCGACTTCATTTTGAGATCTATAGCTTTGACTCATTCATCTTTGTCCATGTTCGAGCTAAAAACGATATCGTTAGTTCAACTTAACCCAAAAAAAATAAAATTTTTAAAACAAGCAAAACTACTGATACTAACATGTAGTAACAATGGAAGCATGAGATCAATCCTCAAGGAACCTCTATTAATTGGCTAATTGACTTTTGAAATCCAAATTGTGGGGAGGGCGTTTGTTGGTTTTAAGAAACAAAGTAAAAGTAAAACAAGAATTGATATGAAATTTTGGTAATGAGATTAATGAGAGAGAGTATAAAATAAATTATGTAAGAAATTCAATGGAAAACGGATCTTGGGGATTTTATGTAGTTAACCTAATTTTATCATAGACTTAATTGATTTCAAGCAATTCAATTGTTCCATAGTTCATTAAGACTAAGCCCTAATGCCCTAATTAGCCAATTAACCCTAATTTAGTTCATAAATGCTTCCTAAAGACATTCCACATTTAATTCATAAATTGCATTTGGGTTTTCTCAACTATGATATTCTTGAAATTAAAAAGACTAAAATCAAGCATGATTAATATGAATATTTTAAACTAGTAAATCTTTTCAAGAAAATAGGAAAAGAAGTCTAAACTTTCCATTAAAATCACTACTTCTACTAATTATAATTATGTTATAGAGCCATGTAATTTTGCATACAAAAATCAATTAAATTTGAGTTGTCAATTCATCTTTAACTGATTTTATTGAGATTTAGAACAAGAACATTCAAGAACAACAAATTACAAGAGTAAAATTGAAGAGAAGCCTCAAGAATTGATTAATCTAATATAATTCCCAAGAAAGAAAACTTACCTACTCATGAAGTGGCAAAATATTCCAGAAATCCATTGAATCTTGCAAGAAAATGATACAATAATGAACAAATTGTAGCATTCTCTCTAAAAAAAATAGTGAAATTTTGATCTCTAAATCATAAAATTGTTTCTCTCTCTAAAAATGAAATTTGTTGAAAATCTGGTTTTTTTAGCTGCTGAAGATCGTAGCCTTGCAACGTTGAAGGAGAGCATTGCAACACTTGGTTGCGTGAAGGTGCACGTGCGCGTTTTTTATCTTTTTCGTCAATGTCCGGAGCATCGCGACAATTGAGGTTAACATTGCAACACTGCCCCGTTTTTCATAATATTGTTGCTTTCTATCTTCTAGAATGGAGGAAGCATTGAAATGCCGTTTCAGTGATGGCAAAATGGTAAATATCTTGACTTCTTCTAATTAGGTGATTTTTTGCTCATTTTGGCTCCTTGTAGCTCCAAACTCCTTCTAATTGCTTGAAAGTACTCCCGGGACTATTTTACCTATAAAATTGACATATTAAGCAAATTAATAGTATAAAATTGAGGGAGTTAACATGTAAAATATAGTTCTTTTCAAGACCTATCAAAATACCCCCAACTTAGCTCTTGATCATCCCAGGCAAGTAAAATTGGAAATATACATTCAATTAAAATATGAATCACTTAATTGTTTATTCATTTGTTTGTTCACTCAAATTGTTTATATGCTCACTTGACTTACACAAATATTTCATTCTTAACTCTTTTCTCAATACTCAAGGAAGCATTGATACAAACAAGCATTTAGAAAGTTAGAATTTACTAACAATAAATTGAGACCTATTTTTTAAAAGAAAATTCTTTTTCTAGCAAAATCATGAAAGAAACGAGTGCAAAGTTTTACTTTATTTAAGAGTCTAAGGCTAGTGGAAAATTTCTATCTAAATCTCAATACTTCTTCGCCTTACACTAGCTTAGTTATCGGTCTAAGATATACCTAAACTTGCAAAAAACTTTCACATTCCAACCGTCGGGAACCTATCACTCTTTTCTCGTGGGCCCTAACTAGACATGATGGAGGTAGCTCTTTTCATATCTATTCATGCACACACACGTTAGTGAAAGTTATGTTATTTTGCAAGCTTGCTTTGTTTTTTTTATATATATGCTAGCAACTTCTTAGTAGGCCCTATTTATTCCTCTTTGTCTAGACTTGCTTCTAAAATAAGTTGGTTGTTCTAAAGACCAAAAGTTGTCCTATTGAGATGGAAGTGAAAATCAAGTAGAAATGCCATTTCAAAAAGTCTAAAATTCTAAATAGACATTGAGCAGTAATAATATGCTTATTTGTCAGTACCAATGAATGGTACATCGACAAATAAATCCATTCCCCAACCATGTTTTCTTTCTAATGTGTCACCCACCAAATGGTTTTTAAGCCCTCCAACTCATATACACATATATATACTTGGAATCTAAATTAAAATCAATACCATTATGTAATATATATCCCCTTTTCCCCTAAGTACTACCACTCCCCCCCTTCTTATTACACAATACTTCACAAAAGTTATGCATTTGAATTGGCTTACAGCTAGCTCTAGCTACGACCCCATAAAAAAGGAAACTCTCCCATCATATTAATATGCCACACAACACGCATTGTATCTTTTGTTTCTAAATTAGATATACAACTTGTGGTTATATTTGCATAAATATGAGAAATGGTGGATTGAGCATGGTGTACTCCATATTTCTTCAATAATGCCTCTATTGTTCTATTACAAAAATGTGTTCCTTGATCGCTTATAATGGCCCTGGAAATTCCAAATATACAAAAGATGTTTTTTTTTTAGAAATCCTCAAATAGTAGAAGCATCATTAATCCTAGTAGGGATTGCCTCAACCCACTTCGAAACGTAATCTACTGTAAGTAAAATGTACAAATATCCAAATGAAGAAGGGAATGGGCCCATAAAATCTAAGCCTCAAATATCAAATATTTCACATACAAGAATGGAGTTAAGTGGCATTTCATTTATTTCTTATAAAGACCCAGATTTTTTACACTTATCACAAGATTTGCAAAATGCATGAGTCAGCAAATAAAGAATCCCAAAAAATTCCTAAGTCTAAAATTTTTCTAGCAGTTCTTTTTTAACAAAAATGACCTCCGCATGCGTGCTCGTGACAAAAGGACAAAATAGACTCAAACTCTTCATCGAAGACACATTTCCTAATTATTTGATCTTAATAGAATTTTCATAGATAAGAAGGATCCCATACAAAATTTCATAGTCACTTTTAAGTTTAGACTTTCTAGAATAAGACATATTAAAGGGAAACTTAAAAGTCACAAGGTAATACCATATCAACATACCACGGTAGGAAAGTAGGTTACCCTAAAACGATGTTCATTAGGAAAGTCTTCTCTAATTGGAAATGACTTCTCTTCTGGCACAATTCGACTTAGGTAGTCGGCTACTGAATTCTCAGATCCTTTTCTGTCCTTGATGGTCAAGTTAAATTCTTGCAAAAGAAGGATCTATTAGGGTTGATGCCCTAAAGTCTCGTGTCCTGTAGTTTGTAAACAGTATGTACCAATGCTTGTGTTGTTAATATATGATATTTACTTCACATCTTGAATTTTTGCTCAGTTACTTGTTTTATTTGCTTTACCACAAACCAATAAACATAAAATCCCTAGTTATCTGTATGTGACTCAAGCATATATGTGGTGACATACAAGTGAATCATGTCTTGAGTGATAACCAAAATGGTCTGTAGTAAATGGATAAAGGAGGGAAACCTTATCCTCATAACGCTACGGACGCGGCCCGCTTTGTGGAATGGTCACAAGTGTTGTGACTTGTCAAAGATGGTCTGATCCTGATCATTCGTGTTGGGGACATGTGAGCAAGGGCGTTCAATACAAAGAGTTTGTATAAGATCTAACCACGAAGTGTTAACGTCTCATTATATAACACCGTTCATAACAGAGACTTCGCTTCAATAGAATGACCATAGGTAACATGACTTCAATCCTGAGTGAGTTAGAAACTCCTGCCATTGAGGGCGGTCCTTTGATTTGTATGGATGCGAGTGGCCAGTTCGCCGATTCAAACCTACCGTTGGGGATTCCTCTGATTTAGAAGCTGGGAACTTAGCTACACAAGATGGAATTACTTCTTCCCCGAGGTAGGGATAAGTAGATAGATTGCTCCCTAAAGGGATGATTCCGGGGCTTGAACGATGTAGCGCCACACACCTTCTCCTGGCCCGAGAGGTATTCACACGTAGTTGTACTATGTTGTATTATTCATTAGAGGAATCAGTAGTACTTAAGGAGTGAGATGTAACTACAGGGGTAAAACGATAAATTGGCCAAGTTGTACTTACGAGCATCTGTGAAGGTTCATCGTACTCATTATTGGTTATATCCGATGGACATAAAAATATATCTGTGGTAAGAAGAGTTCAGCTATTGGTCTTTAGTGGAATCACTGATAGTTAACTAATGCTGGATCTCGTGACTAAAGAAATTAGTCAGCTATTCACGTACAATTGGAGCTTCGAGCCACAGGTTCATTAGGTCACCTGGGTAGCTTGGATGAAGTTGAGAACTAGTGTTTGTTTAATTTGAAATGTTCAAATTGACAAGAAGAAGTTCAATTATATATGATATAATTGGCTAAATGTATGAGATACATTATTTTGGAGGAAATAAGATATAAATATGATTTATATCAAGTAGAGGAAAAATATTATAGTAGATATGTGATATCAAACTATAGGATATAAATATGATATGATTATATTTATTAATTAAATTAATTAATTAATTATATGATAATTAATGAGTTTATCCATGTTCGGACGTAGGAAGTGGGTGGCAATGGTTATGGTAACCAGCGGATTAACAATGAAAATCGTTTTCATTTTTTATTAATCGTGCATTCGTAGTTTCGTCCACGCCCAAAAGAATCCGTGAAAGCGATCGCGAGAGCCTATGCGATAGAAGCTCGTCCGTCTAAACGATTGTCTGCCTCACATTTTCTCTAAATGATCATACACGTTTTTACTAAATGATCGTTCAATCTTTCATACACGATCGTGTAGTTCTACTATACAATAAGCATTTCTGCTATACGATAGCAGAGTTTCATCTCCCACTTGCTTATCGTCTACACGACATATTCTCCTCAGTCCTCTATCAAACTCACCAAAGCCCACTCTTTGGGTTTTTGACTCTGAGAATACCTAGGTTTCTCTTGTGTCGTCCCCACTGCATTGTTCGTGTACATTCAGATCGTGTTGTTGCAGTCGACATACTCGCCGGGTGCTGGTAGATCGGTGGGAGGTTTTTCGCTGCTTAAGGTTCAGACATACGAAGAGAGTCTTCATCTGGTATGAACCTTTTTCCTTGTTAATTATTGTATTCTGGGCATGCCGATAATGAGTTTTAAATGCATAACTATATGTGTTGAATGTATATCGTTTGTGTTTCGGTCACTGTGAGATTGGAGTGATCCGAACGCGCTCATGGAATTCTCAGTATGAGATCCTTCAGGATCCACCTTAAGAGTCTGGGTTTGGATTTTTTCTTTGTCATGAGGTACCTAAGAGCAACATGGTCAGTGTAAATAATGATTGGAAAACCAAGGATATAAGATTTAAACTTATCTAAAGTAAAATAATGGACAGAAACTCCTTTTCGGTGGTGGAATAATTGATTTGAGTTAAGTTGAGAGTCATCAATGCGAAACATATAATGGCACTTCTTATCTACTATTTTTCCCGATACCACCTCCAACTGCTATATTGCTAGCATCACACATGACCTCGAATGTCAATTCCCTTCAGGGTGGTTGGAGGATTGGAGTTGAAGTCAATTTCTCTTTAAGTTTGTCAAAGGCTTCCTTACATCCATTGTTGAATTTAAATGTGGCATCTTTTTTAAGTAGGCAAGACAAAGAGAGAAACTACGAATACAATCTACTTTGTAGATGTTAAAATTTTTGTAAAGTGATACAAATGATCTGGTTCTGATTGTTCATGTGGAGACATGCGAGTCGAGATATTCTATACAAAGAGTTTGTATAAGACTGGACCGCGAAATGAATAGTTTCTCTATATAACACCGTTGCTAGAAGAGACTTACATTTCGTTAGGATGACCATAGGTGACTTGACTTTAATCCTGAGTAAGTTGTGAACTCTTGTCTATGAGGATAATCCTTTAATTTATATGGGTGACAGTGGTCTTGTTAACCAACTCAACAAGCCTACTATTTTGGGGACTTGCCCGAGTAGGGAGCTAGGAACACAACTATACAAGATGAAATTTATTCCTTTTTCGACCTTAGGAAAGTAGATAAATTGCTCTATTAATAGCTGATTACGAGTCTTAAACATTGAGGCCTCAATCTCTCACTGGCCCGAGAGGTGTTAGTTTATAATTGAACTATAAACTGTTTGTTCATTAGAGAGATCAATGGTATTTAAGGAGTTAGATTAAACTAAAAGGTAAAATGGTATTTTGACCCAATTATAATTATGAGCAATTTGTGAAGGGTCGACTCATTATTGATTGGTTATATTGTGGACACAGAAATAAATTTAGAGTACGAATAGTGCAGCTATCGATCTTTAGTGGAGTAAATGGTAGTTAAAGAAAATTGATTAATTTAATTAAAGTGTTTAATTAATTAATCTTATATCATTGGAGCTTCTAATCTGTAGGTTCATAAGGTCCCCTTGTTAGCTCACTAAAGGATATATAGGAGGAATGGTTTGAATTGTTTAAATCAATTGCATATTAATGAGATTAATATAATATGGTTAATTATAGATGTGATTTATAATTAAGACAAAAAAATATTTGAATAAGATTCAAATATTAAAAATATGTATACATATAAATATGTGATAATTATATGATAATTAATTCTATATTAAATATGATTTAATATAGTCGTTTAATTGATTAATTAATGGTTAATTGATTAATTAGTTAATTAATTTTTTAGAAGTAAAGATAAATAAACATGTGATTGTTTATTTATTATATATATTAAATTTAATTTAGTATATATGGTTATTTAATTACTAAACTAATTAATTAAATAAAATTTATTTAACTAAATTAGAATTAGAGTAGGAATAGGAAAGACTGGATGAAGGGGGTGTGAGGTTTTATGTCCTAAAACTTGCAGTTTGTAAAAGTGAAATATATTCTATTATCAATAAAATATGTTATTTAACATTTCTTCAATAAAGGTATTGAATCTATTAATTGCATTCATAGAGTCTAAATCCAATAAACTAAGATCCATGGCTATTATATGAATACTTGAATTTTATGTAGAGACATAAAGATGGATCATGTTTGAGTAAATAGCCAAAATGGTCTATAGTACATGACTAAAGTTGGGTACCTTATTTTGGTAACACTATTGGATGCGGCTTACTCCATAGCTATTACAAGTTGTTGTAAAGATACTATAAACGAAGTGATCCTGATTCGTTCATATAGAGACATGAGGATTGAGGGCGTCCTATGCAATGAGTTTGCATAAGATCAGACTAAGAAATAAGTCACTCTTACTTTATAACGTTGTTTACTTTTTAAGACTGACTATTTCACTTAGATGACCTAGGTAACTTGATCTTAATCCTGAGTTAACTATGAACTCCTATTTATTCGAGATTATCCTTAGATTTGCATAGATGAGGGTTGACTCAACAGCGCCAGCTCAATAAACCTCACATTTCAGGGGTAAGACTAGCTAGATAGTTGGGGACATAGGATGCAAGACGGAATTCACACCTACCTGATTTAGGGATAGGAAAAAGGTTGTTCTCTTATGTACTGAATCCAGGCCTTGAACAAGAGGCCCCACCCTCTCACTGGCTTGAGATTAATCTGGTTTAGTGATTGGATCATAAACCAATTGTTCATTAGAGGATCAGTTGAAACTTAAGGAACAAGACATAATATCGAGGGTAAAACAGAACGTGGACCCAGTCGGTATTACGAACAACATGTGAAGGGTCAGCTTATTGGTTATGGTTAAATCATGTGGACACAAATATATCTATAGTGAAGAGAGTGCAACTATCGAGCTAATAGTGGTGTGACTCAAAAGTTAACGAATACTGATTAATGCGGTCTAAAGAGTTTAGCCAATTAATCTTAATCGTTGGAGCTCATGATCTGTAGGTCCATAAGATCTCTCTACTAGCTCGTAAAACATGAACACCTTGAATTATTAAATTGAGTGAATTTGGAATGATATCAATTTGAATAGTTTAAATTGAATATCAATTTGAAAATGTTCAAATTGAAATGGGGTTTTTGAGTTTGAATTAATTCAAAATCAAATTAGGGTTTGCATAATTATATTTGAAATAATTAATATTTAATTTGTCGAAATTAAACGAAATTGGAGAGTGTATAATATTTAAATGTTGATTTAAATATCAATTACATGAATAAGATTCATGTTTAAATTTAGTGTATAATTAATTTGATATTTGATATTAAATTGATTAATTAATTAAATATATTTAATTAATTATAAATGAAATTAATTTCCATTTTTAATTTTCAATTTGAGAAATTGAAGATTGAAATATAACATTTGATTAATTATGTATGAATCAAATTACATTTAATTAATTTTAGAATTAATTATGGAAATTATTTTGAAAAAATGAAAATTGGAGAAAGTGGGTTTATCCCACTTTTCTCTAGTATGAGGTGTAATCCTTATGTTTTATCCCAATTCCACTAAATTGGAAGAAGTAGCTGCTGGCCATGAGTTTAATGTTAATCCTTGCATGTTGCTAAAGTACAAAAGACCTCAAATTTGTTGAGTTGAGGCTGGGTGACAGAGAATTGATTGTTGGAAAAATTGGTTTCTAGTTTATCTTCTTCTTCCTCTTCAAACCCACAAAATCGCTTATCAAATTCTCTTAAAACCCAAGTTTCACCACTCAAATTCAAAGTTGAGAATAGTAGAGAATATATCTTGGTGGTTCACGGTTGATTTGGAGCTGAATTGGAGTGAAGATCAGCTTGGAATTTGAAGAATTCATCAAAAGGTATTTATCTTGAAATCCATTTCTGAAATTGTATTTTGCATGCTTTAGAATTCAAATTAAATGTAATTAGAGTGCTTATTGATTCTGTTTGTTTCATGCATGCTTATATATTCTATCAATTGGTATCAGAGCATGATTTAAGCACTCAATTAACATTAATTTAAGTTTTGGTGGGTGAATTTCTTAAAAATGTATGTTTCGACTGATATGGATAGCTTTTTCAGCTTTGGCATTAGATTCCTCTTTGATTTCCAAGTTAAATTTGTAATTGGCTCTTGATTGATGAGCTTATATGTGTGCTCTAGAGTTTGTAATTTATTTGGAGTCATTAGAGTTCAAATTAGGCTGTAATTAAAGAGAAATTCGAGCATGGTCAGTAGTAGTTTTCTAGAGAAGTTGCCTCTGCCTTGCAACATCGCGACGTCACGGGAGAGCGTTGCAACGCTGTTCTTCAAAAGGATGAACAACGTTGGAATGCTGGGATGCAGCATCACGACGTTGCTCATCCTAACCCAGAATCGCGCGCGCCTTCAAGTGGGTTCGCGCGGGAGGTTTTCAATTCGACCGGTTCACCTCTATTCTGGTCCGATTCAACCACTTTTGGACCGGTTCAACCCATTTTGATGCTTTGGAATTCCGATTCGAGCAGTTTAGGTCTAGTTTGGGTCGGTTCGAGCTGGTCTACACTAATTTGAAGCTATTTTTTTATCCAATTTTGTAATAATTTACTTATTATGCCTACTTAGGATGCCAAAGTTGAACCATATCAATGTTTATTTAAATGATTATGCATGTGATGTATGTTGTATTTAAATTTAAATATGTATGTGCATATAGTATGCTAATTAGATTTAAAATCCCACCATAGGAAGCATGTTATATGCATTAAGTATATGTTATAAATTGTTGTAATGTATAGAATGCATGTTTAGGGTTTCTATTTTTAATATAATTGTTATATTAAATTGAATGCCTTTTATCATGTTGTGGATGTATAAACATGTCTATGTTTTATAAGTTGTTATAAAATTCAATTAGACATTAAAATCTATAACAAAAAATAAGTTGCATGCTCACATAAATTAATCACCCATTTTAAATAAGTTGAAATAGGTCCACATCTTATAAAACGTGGTTACAAACTCAACCGGTATATAATTCTATCTAAGGCTGGGGGTACTTAAGTTGACGGTCTACGGAATACCTCCTACCTAGGGATTATGGCTGAATAATTGAGTGCTGTTAACTAGTTTTATAAGCGTACGTGAGCAGTGTGAGGTAATAAAACGGTTTACCACCTAGACATTGTATGTTAAAATGCAATTATAAGCATTATAATTGGATAAACCACTTAGACTTAGGGTTATTTTAATTAGCCAAAAAGAACTTAAGTATAATATTATCCAAATTAATAGAATACTTCAGTGGGAGTTTAATAACTTATATGATAAAGTTATTAGAATACTTCAATGGGAGATCAATAACATATATGATAAGTTATTTTTAGCTTTCACATCTCTAAGAGTTTACAATCAAGATTTAAGCGGTGCTTTGTGTCGATTATACCTCGACTGCTCTATTCGGAAAGTGTTTGCATAAATTTGGATTCTGGTAAATAAGGGGAAGTCGTTCAAATATAAAAATCAAGTATATGATACATTTGATTTCAACTTTCATGTCCCCGTAAAATTCATACCGTGAGATCCATACAACGCTTTGTCGATTATTCCTCGACTGCTCCATTCAGAAAGTGTTTGTATAGGTCAAGAACAAGGTGAATGGGGGAAGTAGTTCATAGTAAGTGGGTGAAGCATATGTGTCAATGATAACTTGTAGAAATACAAGTTATTTTTGCTCTTAAGTTGGAACAACTAAGGTTTTTAATGATAAATTCTCCTCATTTTTATTAGAAATGCATGGAATTACTCAAACAATAGAAAACTCATGCAAAAGAAGTTTTATTACTAAATACTGTGGCGCTAATGCATTGTATTGCAGGATTTTTACAAGAAGCTAATGCATAGTCAAGAAGTGCCGCAAGGAAAGCTCTAATGCATGGGCCATGTGTCAGAGGGAGTTCAACGCAGAGAAGATTCATTGATCCAGGCTGATTGTGTCACATCACCACTTACAAGTATGGGCACCTGCAGTAGGCGGCGTCTAAAAAGCTTCAAAGCAGCAGGCGACGTCTGGAAAACTCCCGAGAGTCAGGCAGCTGACCAGGGCATGGACTTTAATGCTGACCAGGGTATGGACTTTAATGCTGCCCATTCACCAAGTGGACATGACCAACGTCTATAAATAGATAAAGTCTATCCAAAGTTCGCAATTAGAAAATTATTCAGTTAAAAAATTATCAAGATTCTTACTCTCTGTAATTAGTGTAGTCGTAGTTTAAATTGTGTTGTGGTGCCAAGACGATCAGAAGAGTTGAGAATCACCACAGTCGGTCAGGGAGTGGAGGAAGCCAAGCTGGAGAAAGACACTTCGTCCAACTCCTATACAAATGATTGTACACAACAGAATTGAGCCAAAGAGATACAAGAGATTGTACTCTGTGGCTTGACTCAGTTTCTTTCATCTCATTTATCACTTTCATTGCATTTGATTGAATAGTGCTTTTATAAAGACAATTTGCTTCTTTATAAAATTCATATATTTGATCTATCACATTTTGCCATTGTTTATTTCTTGTTTATGTTGAATGCATTTATACGTTATGCAAAACTTCATTTCAAACGCTTAAGCCGACTTGTTCACTTGGGAAAAGCATCTTTAACTTAGATTATTCGAGAGAATAAGTAAGCTGCATCAAGTAGAACGCCTAATACAGCTAGAGATAGACTTACTGTGTTTATTGCATTCTGTGTTAGACGCATGCATCCTAGAGATAGGTTTTGTATGTTATTTGCATTGAGAAATGTTGAATAAAGTCTAACGCATAAACAAAAGATAAGTAAATCATCTCATCTCATTCACATCACATTCTGCTTTGTGTATACCTATCTTAGACCGATGCATACCACTTACATTAAACTCCATTCTCGCATGATCCATCACTCACTACTCAACTCTTTTGTATCTTCTTGCACAGGCACAACACTTTAGTGTAAATAACACATTTCTCTTCATATATTTAGGAAAACACTTAAAATAGATACAACGCAAGGTCTGCGTTTGTTTAACTGAATCTCTAAGTTCGACCCTGGACTTGCCAGGAACCTAAATTAGATTTATACTTGGGTCTGGTTTAGGAAAACTTGAACGTCATTAGAAGGCGTGTTGTGCGTTTTGTTGCATCTCTCTAACGCACTAACGCATTACAAATACTTAAACGCATCAAAGCATCAACACATTACTTATACTTAGAATAAGTTATTTTATACCATACACTCCTAGAGCGAATCACGATAGCAACGAACAGTCAACATGTCCTGTGCTCTTTTCCCTTAGTTTGGACCGTGAGATTCCTATGTTGCGTTTGCTGGTTTGTTTTAGGCGGTCCTTGCTAGTCATTTAATGACGGCTATCCCTTCGGAGGGTTGTAACATAGGATTCGAAACAACTCAAACTCCAGAAATGGATAGGATTTCTTAGGTTCATTCCCAATCTTGACACTCCATTTCGGTAGCATAGTTGGGGTCGACCTCTAATGTCTAAATTCGAAGGATTACACTTACAAAATTAATAAAGTGTTAGTAATTTCAGATCGAAAACGGTAACTAAACAACTATAGGAATAAGAGTTATTCTGGGTTTGGTCAAAATTGTTTGCTTTAATGAAGGAGTATCTGATTGCCCCTTGGTAGCACATATTCTAACTCATTATAGTATCGTTGCAAATAAATAACGAGCTCGCATAAGACCGAATTGCAAAATAATGACCACTAGATGTAACACCCTTGACTAGTTAGGTTTCTATTTCAAAAGGAATATTGGGTTTTATGCCCTAAAACTCGTAGATAGTAAGTGTTATTAATTGACCATCATCAATAAAGAGTTAAAGATGTTAATTCAACGAATGTTATTGTTGTTAGGGTTGATGCCCTAAATGTAACGACCTGACCCCCTAGGACTTAAGTTAGGTTGTTACTAAATTCATACATGCATGGAACTTAAAACGACACTCTGTTATGGTGAAATAAATGCTAATTAATAAGGTGAGTTCAAAAGACTTTCATTAAATTCAAACATTAAAAACAACAGTAGGGTACCCATAAATCATAAATGATAATAAATAAGTCTGAAAACAATTCTTAATAGTAAGTTTTAAACATCAAAATTGAAAGTTAAGAAAAACATGAAAAGAAATCTAAATCTCATGAGTGGAAGCATAAAACTGGTCCCAGTGGCTCGATCACGAATTTCCGCTTGTCACTCACCAGTGCGTCCCTACTCTTACCTGAAACATAAACATGAGAAATGGTGAGTATAAAAATATTCAATAAGTAACCCCACTACTGGGGTCAGGTTAGACATCTATGTTCTCTAAATGTCAACCTCTAGTGGAACTTATAAACTGTCCTGGTCCTCTTGGGACTCATACATACATGAAAAACTGACTGCTATCCTACTGTAGCTAAGTATGCCCACTACCTCTAGTAAGTCTCGTAGGACCCACAACCTCTGGTAAATCCCGAAGGAAACACAATCTCTTACGTACGCCTCGTAGGACCCACAACCTCTGGTAAATCCCGAAGGAAACACAATCTCTTACGTACGCATGGTTACGTATACACCTCTTTCGTATACACATAACTCACTGAATGTGTACCTCTTTTGTATACCTGGTTAAGTATACACCTCTTTCATATACACCTAACTCATTGAGTATGTACATCTTTCGTACATCTGGTTATGTATACACCTCTTTCGTATATATGTAACTTACTGAATGTGTACCTCTTTCGTACACCTGGTTAAGTATACATCTCTTTCGTATACACCTAACTCACTAAATGTGTACCTCTTTCGTACATCTGGTTATATATACACCTCTTTCGTATACACATAACTCACTGAATGTGTACCTCTTTCGTATACACATAACTCGCTGAATGTGTACCTCTTTCGTACACCTGGTTAAGTATATATCTTTTTCGTATACACATAACTCACTGAATGTGTACCTCTTTCGTACACTTGGTTAAGTATACACCTCTTTTGTATACACCTAACCCACTGAGTATGTACCTCTTTTGTACATCTGGTTATGTATACACCTCTTTCGTATACACATAACTCACTGAATGTGTATCTCTTTCGTATACACTTAACCCACTGAGTATGTACCTCTTTCGTACGTCTGGTTATGTATACACCTCTTTCGTATACACATAACCCACTAGGTGTGTATCACTTTCATACACACCAGCCCTAGTACATCTCTTTCATGTACTAGCCTCTTTGGACGTGCATCACTTTCGTGGTCGATGGCGCTAGGGCTGGGAAGGGTATTCAGCGAGGAATAAAAAACCAGTCTTGTTTGCGTGTCAGAGGGAGAAAGAGTTTTTTTTAAATTTAAAATAAATAAGTAAATAAGGAAGCTTTGTTATTTTAATGAAATAAATAAAATAAAACTTTATTTTATTTTATTTCCTTTTATTTTATCCTTCCTTCAATACATAAATAAATGGGAAAATTAAAAGGATATTGTCCTTGTAGAAACTATTTAGGAAAATATTGTTGTTTTCAAACTATTTGTAAAAATATTGTTGTTGTTTTTTTAAAATAAGTTGAGGGTTGAAAATTCGACCTAAGTAGGTCGAATTTTGAACCCTTGACCTTCCCATTTCGCTTTGCACGTCGAACTTTGAACCCTTGACCTTTCCCTAACATTATCATTAAGTCTATTTAATTATCATTCTGGAGACCTTCCTCATAATTATTTGATGTGGAGAAAACGAAATACCTTCTTCATTCCGAAGACCTTCCGGAGACCTTTCTCATAACACTTATAATTATTTGATGTTTGATGTGTTAAAAATAATTTTGTATTGGGAGAGAACGAAAGAGGGAAGAGTAAGAGAGAGAGCAGATTATGAGAGAGCGAGATTTGGGAGAGTGAGATTTTGAGAGAGAGCGGGATTTTGAAAGAGATTGAGAGTTTGAGATAGCGAAATTTTGAAAGCGAGAGTGAGATTTTGAGAGCGAGAGCGAGATCTTGAGAGCAAGAGCGAGATTTTGAGCGAGATATCCATACAGATTTTTCTTTTTTTTTTTTTTAAATTATTTACAACATTCCACCTTCTTCTTTCTTTCTTCCTTTCTTTTTTTTTTATAATTTCTATTTTATAAAACAATTTTCTAAAAATATTTTTTTTTCTTTATAATTTTTTTAAAAAAAAAACTCATCAAAATCTTGGTACCAAATATACGAAGGAATCCAAGATCATTATTGTAAAATCTTTTAAACTATTGACCTCACTACTGTGATTAAAATTTATGTTCTTTATATCAATAATATGGTCTTATTTATAGACTTGCATGTGAAAGGTTTTGAGTGTTGATTTGATTTATTATGTCCCAAATTATTATTAAATATGTAAATTTGAATATTTGAAGTTTTTTTTAACACTAACTTTTTAGATTTAGACTATCTGATGTTATTATTTATGTCAGTGACATTAAAAACTTCTATTCAAATAATTACTATTTGTAATATATAAAAATAATAATTAAAAAAATAATATCTCATAAAAATTTAAAAAAAATGTAAATTAAATATCTCATTTATTAAAAAATAATTAAAAAATCAATGTGTCCCACAAGGCGGACGTCATGATTTTGAGCCGGTTGTCGTCGTCGACTTCGAACTTAAGGTTGCTCGGGTCTTCTTGATGTTGCTCTGGTACCTCTGCAGGCGCTTCATAATATAAATATTCATTATGCTCTCCACAACCCCGACCATGTCCATGCACGTATGAGACGAAGCACCAGCTCTAAGTCAATAATGTCCTAAACCAAATGTTTGGCATCATCATCATCGGACTAACATAATCAGTTTGACTCTACGTCTGCATCATAGGGGCAACTCTTCCACAGTATGTGTAACCTCATCAACTCATCCTCTTCCCGAACAGGTCCTCTTGTCTAGGAGCTGGTGGAGGAACAATAAGGTATAATCGTACAATATAATGAATGTCCTCCATATAGCTTGGTTGTCACTACATATAGCAAGACACTGGTTCGGAACATTCGCAACCTCACGGAGTCTACGGTTGTTCGATCTCTGTGAATTATAAAATAATTAGACAATATTTAAAATAAATTTAAATTAAAAATAATTAGATAATATTCATTTACCAGATGACCCACACCTACTCCCGGACGAGTGACGTAGCACCTTGTGATATTATTATACTAATGAATATATTATGGAGTGACATCTGTGTCAAATTGTTCAAGAAAAACCCCCACTGCAATAAACCTTGCACGATAGTGCCATCGCACTACAAATGTGCAATTTTTTCGGACCAATCTCTAGTCCTTAGGTCAATATCATGAAGTACGGGTTCAGTATTACAAGGCAATGGGACATTCTGTTGAAAACCGAATTGTCTCATCACCCTGTCAGAAAGATGCCACTCACCAATGTGAAAACATATGAGAGGACTCATCGTCCGCCATATATTTTGACCATTCGTACAAAAATTAGGCAAAGCATGCATAATAATTTTGTACGACTCCCAAATAACTTGAAACACAAAATATTATATTAGAGAATATTAAAGACAAATATAATAAAAATGTGTGAAAAATAATCAATTAGATTTAATGTAATGTACCTATTTAGATTGAAGCAGATCAAACATGTATCTATACTGGCTAGCTACATGTGTGGTTGTCCTAGTCACACAAAATTTGTCTCTCCACCTAAATTTTTAAATTGATAATTTAAAATTTAAATTAACTAGATCAGTGATATAAAAATTAAATTGAATTAAAACAACATATCGAGAACTGTAGGCTCGTCCAACTAACTGAGCGTCATTAACATGTTATAGCTGTGGAGTCATTGTTGGAAATCGCTCCCAAGCCCATAGTTACAAAAGTATGAGAGGCCTAGCTACCTCTCGAACCTCAGGTCTTGTTGCTTTGCATAGTTGTCTATACAACCATGCCAAGTATGCTCTACCCCACGAATACCGCCCTGCATCATGGAGGTTAGCTAACAGTGGCAGGAATATCAAGTGAACAAAATGACTTGATTTATCTGAAAACGAACTTCCACCCATCATTTGTAGTATATATGCTCGCGCATATCTTATGACGGTTTCCACGTCTGTATCATCTGTGAGCTCACGAAATTGTGTTCATAATCATATTAAACTTAACCTTGATCCTTTAATCTTGTTGGCAGGTGTGGTCACACCGAGGTACAATTGACAAACTTTTAACCAGTCATCATACATCACTCCGGTGACTGGCTCATCGTCAACAGGTAACCCTAACAACACTTCTATGTCTTGTAGAGTGATAGTGCACTCTCCAACAGACATATAGAATGTATGCGTCTTGGGCCTCCATCTCTCGACCAAGGCTGTGATCAGATGCCAGTTCAACTGAATAAATCCTAATCTGGCAACCTCATAGAATCTAGATGTGCGCAGTAGCGGTAGTATTCGAGGGTGGAGCGGGACAGTACGCTGGAGAACTGCCTCTCGATTCCTGCAAAAACCCGGTGGGAAGTATTGGTTGCTACGGTCCAGGGAACCGAGTCATACCATGAGTATATGAAAGGCCTGGAATTTCAGGCCCTGAAGCGAAGGATGGGAACGAGTGGAATCAATGTGTTCAAATTTCTGGCCTTGCACCGACACGAGAGGAGTTCCTTCCAGGAGAGCATGTAATTGAAGAAAATCAAAACCAAGTCTGGCCTTTTTTCTTGCAAAGCTTGGCTAAAAGCTTGATTTTCCTAAATATTGGCTAGTACGATCTCGCCATACAATAGATGATCGATGAATGAACTGGTCATACAAAACATCGGGATCAACAGGTTCTGGGTTTAAAGCAATGATTTGAAAAAAAAATATTTATTTCTCAATTAAAAAATAATTGTTTCTCAATTAGAAGAATAATGTACAACTTAATTAAAAGAATAATGTACAACTCAATTAGAAGAATAATGTACAACTTAATTAAAATAATAATGTACAACTTAATTAAAAGAATAATGTATAAGTTAATTAGAAAAATAATGTACAGCTTAATTAAAAGAATAATGTACAACTTTATAATAAAAAAATTGAATATACTTTCTCAATTAGAAGAATAATGTACAACTTAATTAAAAGAATAATGTACAACTTAATTAAAATAATAATGTACAACTTAATTAAAAGAATAATGTATAAGTTAATTAGAAAAATAATGTACAACTTAATTAAAAGAATAATGTACAACTTTATAATAAAAAAATTGAATATACAATAAATTTATTTACTTTCCATAGAAATATATATATATATACATGACCAATGAGAAAAAAAGCTAGAAATCATTAATGAAAAAATAACAACAATAACAGAATTTTAAATTGTAAGAGAGAGCGAGATTGAGAGCGAAATTGTAAGAGAGAGTGAGATTGTGAGAGAGAGCGAGATTGTAGGAGAGAGTGAGACGCATATATTCCATAGACGTTGGAGATTGTCCCATCCTACAATCTCGCTTTCAATCTCGCTTTCAATCTCGTTCTCTCTTACAATCTGCTTCACCCACTTATCTTCCTTGTCGAGGGTTGAAGTTTCGACTTATGTATGTCAAAACTAGCGAGATTTCCTTTTCCTTGTCGAGGGTTGAAGTTTCGACTTATGTATGTCAAAACTAGCGATATTTCCTTTTCCTTGTCGAGGGTTGAAGTTTCGACTTATGTATGTCGAAACTTCAACCTTCGACAACCCTAATTTACGTATTGTTTCCAAGTTTTTCTTTCTTTGTTAAGTTCTCAACGTTCGACCTCTACATTAGTCGAATCCTCAACCCTCAACTTCTAGTTTCGAACTCCCAAAACAACAATATTTCTCTAATAAATTTTGAAAACAACAATATTAATATTAAAGGTCCCAAATAAATAAATAAATATATATATATATATTCTTCCCTTTTTCTCTTTAAATTTCAAAACCAAAATCAAATCAACCTCCCAAACTTTTTAAATAAAATAAAATAAAATTCTTGACATTAACTTAAAATTAAATTAATGTGACATAAATCCAAATCTCCCCTTTAAACAAAGGGGTTTGTATAAGATCAAACCAAAAATTGAATAATATCATTATTTAATGTTGTTAATATAGAGACTTACATTTCACCAAGATAACCATAAGTGGCATGACCTGAATCCTGAGTGAGTTGTGAACTCCTAAGTCCTGCATATGAAGGAGTCCTTTGATTTGTATGGGTAAGAGTGACCAGATTGCGATCTCAATTTGTGAAGGGTCATCACACCGTTGACTAGTTATATCTAATGGACACATAAATATATCTATAGTGCGAAGAATACAATTATCGGTCTTTAGTGGGGTGAACGATAGTTAATCGATGTTGGATAATTTAATTAAAGAAGTTTAATTAATTATACAAGTATCATTGGAGCTTCAACCTACAGGTCCATAAGGTCTCTTCTATAGCTCAACATGGATTATTGATAATTAATTTTGGATTAATTTGAATTGTTCAAATTAATTGAGGGAATAAATTATATATGATATAATTAATATAATGTATTTGATACATTATAATATAAAATTTAATTTGAGAGGATATAAATATTTGAATATGATTCATATATTAATGATATGAATCGGATTCATATATTTAATATAAATTTGATTTATATATTGAGAGAATTCAAACAATAGGTTATACGTTATATTAGATATAATATAGTATAATATATATGTTATATATTAAGGTAGTTAATGCATAATAATATATTAAATAAATTAAATAAAATTTTAATTTATTTTTTATTTTAAAATTATTTGAATTTTAAATGGAAGGAGTTATTTCCAAATCCCTCCTTATTTTCTTTCAATATTGTACGTGAGGTGGTTTTAGAGGATGATCTTGTTCTTCCTTAGAGATCAACACAAAACATCTGCGTGTGAAAGAATATAGATGTGCCCTATAAATTTGTCTATTTTTTTTTTCAGCAAAATTATTCTCTCCTTCATTCCAAAATCAATAGGAAATCCCACAACTCCCTTTATTATCCTCAACCCCTAAGGAAAATACTTGCTCACTTGTGGTGGTGGCCAAATTGGATTGTTGTTTTTGGTTCGAGGAGAATCCAAGTGTTCGTAATCGAATCGAGAAGGAATTTGTGAAGATGGTTCTTCAAGGGCAAGTAATTTCAAACCCTAAATTCTTTTAATCTCTAAAATCATGTTGTAATTTTCTATAAAATGCATAATTTTTGTTTCTTTATTTTTAATTCTCTATAACATTTGAAAATTGGGACTGATCTCGCTTCTACATCGAACTTCATAGTCCTTCAATTGGTATCAGAGTGGAGGTTTTTAGATTCCAATTTTTATTTTTCCAAAATTAAACTCAGATTATGGTGGGATTTTGCATTACCATACTGTTGTTATTGTTCATGCTGATGAATGATGATGGTTTGCAATTATGAATGTTTTTGGAATTAGGTTTATATTTTATTACTTTTTCTTTACAAGTTGGTTTGTAAGGGCCTGATGTTTTGAGCATAACTATTGCAATTGAGTCTATAATTCTTTATAAGTGACGTTATAGAGAAAACGGAGCCCAAATCGGAATAAAATCGAAGCAATTCGCAACTGTATAAAGCATCGCAATGTTGTGCCCTAAAGTTGCCATGCTAAACTCCCGTAGCATTGTAATACTAGGTCATATCATTGCAATTCTCCGAGATGAAAAAAAATAACATGGTTTTGTTCACGACCAGTTTGGTTGGTTCGAGCGATTCGCGGCTCGGTTCAAGTTTTTTTATCAAGTTCTTGCAGCCCTCTTGTTGTAACAGTTAATTTTTAATTAATTAAAGTAATATAAATGTTATATTAATTTAATTAAATGTTTAGGAGTCCATTCCTGATCCATAAATTGTTTTTTAAATTACGCATTTGATGTATGGTTTATTTTTATTAATATATATCATAATGTTTGTCATATAGTAAAATCTCAATATAGGTTATGCATTAATCATACATCATGAATATTATAAATGTTATGATATAGTTGCATGATTTATTTATAACATGCTCATGTATTATATAATATAAGTGTTATAATATATGTTTGTATGCATAATAACATTGTCGTGCATCATTTATATTATAAGAGTTATAATGCATAGTTGAATGTATGAATAAATGTTATTATTTTTATTTCATTACTTTAGTATATAATTTTTATGTATGTTAAGTAATGAAATTGAGATTGCATGAAGCATGACACTACTTTAGATAATTTTATAAATGTTATAATTTTACTAAGTATTTCATTAAATGCTATGTATGGTTTTATTCTGTTTCATTTATTTTATATTATAATTAAATGAAATTAGAAATTAAAATCAATAATTCAGAATTGCATGCAAACTTAGGTTAATTTTTTTTTTTTTAAATAGTTTAAAATATGATTCACATAGACATAAGTTCACAATATTTCTAATATGATTAGAAATTAGTTTAATCTTTTTAATCAGTTTAATAAGATTAAATTGATTTTAATAAAAGATTAAAATTGTAACAAATGTATCTATAAGAGGCATTTGTCTAATGCTAGTTCTGTCTAGGTTGGGGTATTTAAGCTGATGAAAACTGAACACCCCTATCGCGAATTAACCTAGAAGGTGAATTAGATAGATTTGCTACAAGCATGCAATTGTTGATTAAAGTTTGTTAAAATGTTTAATGAACATTAATCAAAATTGTTTAACTATCCAAAGTAAGTGTTACTCTTAGTCAAATTTAAACAATCACTTAGTAAAAATAATTAGTCGTATTTTTCTAGGTTAAATTAACCCTAGATAAAACTCTCAGTGGAGGAAAATGGGGTATATAATACTTCATTTTTTCTTTTCATGTTTCTCTCTCATAGTTCACACTGTGAGATCTACACTCGGCCTCAAGGAACCTTTGCTTGTGTCCGTCCTAAGGGTGATGTTTGTATTGGTCAATACCAAGGTGAATAGAGAGACTGTTTATAGTAAGTTGGAGCGGGACATGTGTCAACACATCCCACGGTCTCTCTCATTAGTTTGTAGTAAATTTTCATGCTCAGCCTTGAGGCACCTTTGCTTGTGTCCCCTATAGATGGCATTTGCTTGACTATTTACTCAAACTCCAAAAATGGATAGGATTGCTTTAGTTTTTGTCCCAATCGGTTTTTTCCTACAATTGGCTCATTGAGGTGTAACACTAGAATCTAAAATGAGGGGTTACACTTACAAGAAAATGTTAAGCTAGTTAACAATTTCTAGGCTGAACAATTGTAACAGACATTTACAGGAACAAGGAGTTGTTCTATATATTGGTTGATACAGTCTCATTTAAGTGAAGGGGTACCCGATCACCCTACGATAGTTTTTACCTTGCCTCACTGAAACATCATTGCAAAGTAGATGTCACATAGGGTGCATTAAATTTGATTGGTTTTTCAAACTAGGTAATGCATGAATACTAATATAAATAAATTGTATGTTTTAACAATTTTTCCAAAATGACTTCTGCAACATTAAATATTCTCACCACCGACAAATTAACTGACGATAATTACATCATCTAGAAAAACACTATCAATATAGTTTTCTGATCATTGATGATTTGAGAATTTTCCTGGTAAAGGAATGTTCTCTAGTCCCAGCTCAAAATGCCGCTCGAAATGTTCGAGAGGCATACGAGTACTGGATATGGACAAATGAAAAGGCCCAAGTGTATATCTTGACAAGCTAGTCTTAACCAAGAAGCATGAACCCATGCTCACTACCCGTGAGATCATGGAGTCCTTGCAGGGAATGTTTGGACAACCATCTGCTCAGCTCAGGCATGACAGTCTTAAATTCATCTTCAATGCTCGTATGTAAGAGGGGGCCTTTGTTCGAGAACACGTTCTGAACATAATGGTCTTCTTTAATATGGCTGAGATAAAAAGGTCTGTCATTGGTGAGGCCAGTCAGGTTAGCTTCATCCTAGAAACTTTAGCTGAAAGTTTCCGACAATTTCATAATAATGCTGTTAGGAACAGGATTGACTACAACCTAACCACCTTACTCAACGAGATGCAGACTTTCCAATCCTTGATGAAAGTCAAGGAACAAAAGAGTGAGGCAAATGTTGCCTCATACTCTAAAAAATTCTTTAAAGGTTCGACCTCTAGAACTAAGCCTGTGCCTTCTTCTTTCGGCAACAAAAAGTGGAAGAAGAATAAACATAGAAAGAGGAAAACTAACCCACCAGCTGTTGCCTAAAAGGGCAAAAAGGCCAAAGCTGCAAAATAAATTTGTTTCCATTACAACCAAGAGGGACATTTGAAGATGAATTGTTAGTACTTGGCAGAAAAGAAGAAGAAAAGGCAAGGTAAATGCAATTTACTCATTTTGGAGACTTGTTTAGCGGAGAATGATTATTCGGCCTGGATATTAGATGCAAATGCCACTTACCATGTTTGTTCTTCATTTTAAGGAATTGATTCCTGGTGGTAGCTGGCACCAGGTAAGATGACGATGTGTGTTGAAAGTGGACACATTGTCTCTGCAAGGGCAGTGGGAGGACTCTGACTTACTTTACAGTAAAATGTATATGTAGTTCCTGATTTAAAGAGGAACTTAATTTCTATAAAGTGTTTAATTGAACAACTGTATTATCTACATTTTTCTTTGAATAAAGCATTCATTTCTAAGAATGGTTTAGAACTTTATTTTGCTAAGCTGGAAGACAATCTTTATGTACTAAGACTGTTAGCAGCAAAAGCTCTCATAAATATTGAACTATTTAAAACTACAATAAATCATAATAAAAGACAGAAAATTTCTCCTAAAGAAAATGCCAATCTTTGGCACCTAATATTAGGACACATAAATCTCAGTAGAATTGAGATTGGTCAAGAATTGACTTCTAAGCGAGTTAAAAGAAAATTCTTTACCTGTATATGAGTCATGCTTTGAAGGCAAAATAACTAAAAGATCTTTTACTAGAAAAGGTCAAAGAGCCAAAGAACCCTTAGAACTTGTATATTAAGACCTATGTGGTTCGATGAATGTTAAGACAAGAGGAGAGTTTGAATATTTCATCACTTTTACTGATGATTATTCTAGATATAGGTATATTTATTTAATGCAATATGAGTCTAAAGCCCTTGAAAGGTTCAAGGAGTACAAGGCTGAATTTGAAAATGTATTAAATAAAATAATTAAAACATTTTGATCTGATCAAGGCAAAGAGTATATGAATCTAAAATTCCAAGACTATTTGATAGAACATGGAATTATATCCAAACTCTCAGTGCCTGTTACACCTCAACAGAATGGTGTATCAGAAAGAAGAAACAAACCTGGACATGGTTTGGTCTATGATGAGTTATTCTTCCTTACCTGACTTTTTTGGGGTTATGTAGTACAGACGCTTACACGCTTCCGCTTAGGATTCGAATCCCATCAAGGATGCCCTATGCAACTTAGTCTTAATCCTAAGAGTATTATGAACTCCTGTTTACGATGGATTGTCCTTTGATCTGTATGGGTGAGAGCGGCCAGTTTTTTGACTCAATAAGCCTACCATTTTAGAGACAAGATCATGTGGGAAACTAGGAGCATAATAATACAAGATGAATTTCACCCATTCCCGACTTTAGGGTAAGTAGATGAGTGTTCCCTTAAGTGGTGTCTTTGGGACTTGAACAAAGGGCCCTACCCTCTCACTAGCCCGAGAGGAGCCTGTTTAATGATTGGACCATAAATTGGTTGTTCATTAGAGGAGCACTGATACTTAAGGATACATAGTTATTCCAGAGGTGTAATTTTACCCAACTGGTGTTATGAATACTCGTGAAGGACTAACTTGCTATCATTGGTCTATATCCATGGACACATAAATATATTTGCAGTGAGAATAGTGCAAATGTGGGTCTTTAATGGAGTGTACCCACACAGTTAATGAATATTGATTAATTTGGTTAATGAGTTTAGCCAATTAATCACATATTGTTGGAGCTTCTGATCTGTAGGTTTATGAGGTTCCCTTCTTAGCTCGTAAAGAGAATTGAGTTTGAATGTTCAAATTCACTTAGGGAAATAATATAATGTATAGTGATACATTTTAATATAAACTTTATATTTTATTTAAACTTTATAATATAAATTTAATTTTGGATATGATTCAAAATTAATTTATGGGAGAATAAAATATTTGAAGAAGCTTAAATATTAATTTAATGTGAATTGGATTCATATTAAAACTATATGTTAAAAATTAATATGTATTTAATACACATTAAAACTATAGGTTATGAGAGAAATACAATTGAGTATGATTCAAGTGTGGGCTAAATTAAATATTTGATATTGGGTGATTAATTAATTGGAGAATTAATTAATTTAAATTAAATTAAATTAAATTAAACTTGATTTAATTAAATTAAGCAAATTAAAACTACAGGTTATGTAAGAGATGTTTCATTTAAATATGATTTCAGTGAAATCATTAATTAAATAAGAGTTAATTAATTATTAATGTTAATTATTAAATTTAGTTAATTAATTAATTGATTTGTTTTTATTAATTAACAGTTAACTCCCACTCAAGGAGTTAACAAGAATGTGGGATGAATCCCACGTTTCACTATCTCTCTCCTTTGATAAAACTCCTACAAGATGTTTGCAGAAGTATTGGTTGTAGTGTGATTTTTTATCTGAGTATACAAAAGAGTGATGTATTTTTTTTTTTTTTTTGCCTCTTTAAAAAAAAATTCTCCATGTTTTCCTAATTTTGATATTTGGTTCCCACAAACCTCATCTCAAGTTTCTCAGAGGATAGGGAGGTAACCTTCGTGGTGGTGTTGATTTGGCCATTCCATTTGAGTCATCAACGACTTTCCATCCTCTATATTCTTTGATTGCATGCTTAACCTAGGTTACTTTTACAGTAGGCAATTTTTTTTTATTGGTTTTTGTAATTTTCTGGAATTGCTCAATGTATAGATATTTCAAAAAACTCAAATTAATAATGAGTTAGGTTTTATATTTTCCACTGCGATTAGGGCTTTCATCCCTACATTCCATGTTTTATCAAATTAGTGTAATTTAGTTATATAATTATTTGAAAATATATATGAATTAAATTGCAACTATTTTTGTTTAGTTAGAATTTTATGAAATAATTATAAAAAAAAACAATTGCTAAGAGAATTTGCACCAATTAATATTTGGAATAAATGTGAGAAAATAAATTAATGAAATGAAAATTTGAGATAGGTAAGAGAAGATACCGAATTTTTAGGAAAGCTAAAATCTAAAAACTTCATCAAATAACTTTTGCACGTTAGAATAAAGTGATTCTGGGTAGATTAATAAATAAGTTGTTTTACCACACAACGTAGGCAATTAAGATTATGTTAAAATAACTTTTTAGGATCTCAAAAGCAATTCCAACAGGCCTTTAATCTCCCTTTTATTCATATAAACATAATCCTAGTTTTTCTTTTTCTTTTCTTTTTTTTTTCTCCAAATCTTAAAAGAGAATGAATGAGTGTCAATTATTATTGAACTAAATTCACTTTAGCCACTATTTAAGTACTATAAACAGTGAAAAATTTAAACCATAAATCTCTAGATCGATAAAACATAAACGTATTATATGTCAGTTGAACATGTTTGTTTCACACATATGAATGTGGAAGAATTTTTTTTAGACAATTTTACTTTGGGTATTTTTATAATACCTATATATCAACCTTTACGAAAAACACACACTCTCTCCTCTCTCAATTAAAATTCACACTTCACTCTCTCTCACACTATCTTTATTAAAATCCATTCACCCGTGTTCCCACAATAACTAGTTAACTCAATTAAATGACATAATAAAACTACAATAAAATATTTTACAAACTTTTGGTGTCTTTACCTTTAAATGAGTGAAGCTTTTCATTTGCTTACTTTATTATAAACATAGGTAGTTCTACATTAGAAATCAAATAATTCATTATTTTTTTCCTTCTCTATTCTAACTGCATATTTTCTCTTTTCTTTTTAAACTATTGTTGTATCATTATGTCTTTAAAAAATTATATCTTTTGGTTCATTTTCATGATAATTCAAAGAGAAGAATAGAGACATATACAAGCATTCAAATGTTAGATTCAATTTAAATCTAATAATATCATTAATATGCCTCATATATATTATCTACTATTTTTTTCTTCTTTTAGACTATTGTTTTATTAGGTCAATTACAAGATAATTACATAATTAAATATGTACTATCTACTATTTTATCTTTTAGAACTATTGTTTTATTAGGTCAATTACAAGACTTACATAATTAAACATCCTGATAGAAGGTGATTATCATTTAGGAGATACTACACGATCATGTAGATTTTACTGAACGATCATTTAGGAAATGGTATACGATCGTTTAGCAAACTCGGCACACTATACGATCGTTTAGGGAAGCTATCCGATCGTATAAAAACTAGTGTGCAATCGTTTAGGCGCGAGGTGGACAATCTTTTAGGCGAGAGTGACTATCGTATAGGCTCTCGATTTACTTAAGCGATCGTTTATGATTCTACCAACGCGCGCTTCTATCTTTTCTGGACGACGATTAAACATTCGATTCAAAATGAAACAATTTCATTTTATTTCATCAGTTACAATAACCGACGCATTCTCACTAACCCACGTCCGAACATGATAAATTGGCGTAACTATCATATAATTAACCAATTAATTAATAATAAATATAATCATATTATACTTTTATCCTATAGTTTGATATCACATATCTACTATAGTATTTTCTCCTCTAATTGATATAAATCATATTTATATCTCATTTCCTCCAAAATAATGTATCTCATACATTTAGCCAATTATATCATATATAATTAACCAGTCCAATTATATCATATATAATCGAACTTTCTCTTGTCAATTTGAACATTTCAAATTACCCAAACACTGGTTCTCGAATTTATCCAAGCTACCCAGGGGACCTAATGGACTTGTAGCTCGAAGCTTCAATAGTCCGTGAATAGCTGACTAAACTCTTTAACCACAAGATCCACCATTCGTTAACTGTCGGGCATTCCACTAAAGACCAACAGTTGAACTCTTTTTACCACAGATATATTTCTGTGTCCATCGGATATAACCAATCATGAGTACGATGACCCTTCACAAATGCTCCTAAGTACAACTGGGCCAAATTACCGTATTTCCCCGTAGTTACATATCACTCCTTAAGTACCACTGATTCCTCTAATGAACAATACAACATAGTCCAACTATGTGTGAACACCTCTCGGACCAAGAGAAGGTGTGTGGTGCCACATCGTTCAAGCCCCGGAATCAGCCTTTAAGGGAGCTATCTATCTACTTACCCTTGCTTTGAGGGAGGAATGAATTTCATCTTGTGTAGTTGAGTTTCTAGCTCCCAAATCAGACAAATCCCCAAAATGGTAGATTTGAATCGGCGACCTCGCCACTCATACCCATACAAATCAAAGGACCGCTCTCAATGGCAGGAGTTCCCAACTCACTCAAGATTAAGGTCATGTTACCTATGGTCATCCTAGTGAAGTGAAGTCTCTGTCATGAACGGTGTTATATAACGAGACGTTAACACTTCGTGGTCAGGTCTTATACAAACTCTTTGTATAAGATGCCCCCGCTCACATGTCCCTAACACGAATGATCGGAATCAGATCATCTGTGATAAGTCACAACACTTGTGACCATTCCACAAAGCGGGTCGCATCTGTAGCGTTACCAGGATAAGGTTTCCCTCCTATATCCATATACTACAGACCATTTTGGTTATCACTCATGACATGATCCACTTGTATGTTACCATATATATGTTTGAGTCACATACAGATAACCAAGAATTTATGTTTTTTTGGTTTGTAGTAAAGCAAATAAAATAAGCAACTGAGCAAAATACAAGATGTGAAGTAAATATCATAGATTAACAATACAAGCGTTCGTACAAACTGTTTACAAACTACAGACACGAGACTTTATGGCGTTAACCCCAACACTTCAACAGTTATATGGTTGTTGTCGACTTCCGCTATGCTGACAAGGTAACATGCAATAACTTCTAATACTTTCTCGGGATAATTATCGAGTAAGCTTCTTGGGAGAAATTCTGCCAAAGTTACCAGTCGTTGAAGTTGAGGAAAGTCCTCATCTTTTTTCTTAATAGGCTTAAGCTTCCATGCCATCTTTTTCCCTTTCTTTTCCTAAGTCTTATTCCTTCTTCTATAACTTCGATAGGAGCGCGACTCTTTTTAGGTGAAATTTGGTTGTCTTCTTTTTCGACGAGTCATAACTATCCACACTGAAGGAACTCTTATCAAAGAGTACCTATGAACGGAAGAAAGATCGTTCCAAATTCATTGTGACAGACAAGCATTCATGAACATAAATACAAGTTATGCATCACAAAATAAAATACGACATGCTTTCAACAAATTAAAAACAAAAGAACAAGATACTCATCTTTGAAGAACTTTTCTTCTCTTTATCTTTCGCTCTCGTCAAGTTCAGCCCCTCTCGTTGTCACTGCAACTCCAAACCAATTGTCTACCAAATCTCGCTGTCGCTCAGCCAACAGACGGTCTTCTACACGAACAAGCAACAACTTGGACACCACCACTCAATGACCTTGGTATTCTTGGAGTGAGAATCCAGAAGGTGTAGGCTCTGTTAGATTTGGTAGAGGGAAGGAGGAAACAATATTGTATTCAACGACCAAGTAAGTGGGAGAGGTGTTATGTCTATCGTATAGATGGGTGCCTGATCGTTTAGAAAAGGTGCATGATCATTTAGCGTAATTGGGTCTGATTGTTTAGAAGATCGTTTAGAGAATCTCGCTCTCGCGTGCGATCGTTTAGTAAAAGTTATACGATCGTTTAGGTCGACTGCGTGTGTACACGATTGTTTAGGAAAACTTGAGTTTCGTGTATGCTCTGTTAGTTAAACGATAGATAGTGTACAATTTTATCAAGCGATATCTGATTCCTTCAAAATGAAAACTATTTTCATTTTATCTTTTCAGTTATGAAAACTGAATGCAACCTCCCACTTTCACGCTCGGTTATGGAGAAAACTACTAACAATTTTCTCATAATGTGTTTAATTATAAATAAATATAATAACTAACTTATCATATTATATTTATAACCTAGTTATTAATATCACATCATATGTAACATATAAACTATAGTCCTTTTCTCCTCCACTAGATATAAATCATATTTATATCCTTTTTCTCCAATTAATGTATCTCATACATCATGTCAACTATATCATATAATTAATCAGTAATCATATCATATATAATCAAACTCCCTCTTGTCAATTTGAACACTTCAAATTGACCCAAAACTAATTCTCAACTTGAATCCATTGAGCTACCAAGGAAACCTTATGGACCTGTAGCTTGAAGCTTCAATAGTATGTGAATAGCTTACTAAACTCTTTAAGCCACGAGATCCACCATCCATTAACTTTCGGGCACTCCACTTAAGACCGACAGCTGCACTCATCTCACCATAGATATATTTTCTGTGTCCATCGGATATAACCAGTCAACAGTATAATAACCTTTACAGATACTCGTGAAGTAAAATTAGGCCCATTTACCGTTTTCCCCTATAGTTACATTTAACTTCTTAAGTACCACTGATCCCTCTAATGAACAATATCTCATAGTTCTATTATGAAAGGACACATCCCGGGCCATGAGAAGGTGTGTGGCACCACATCGTTCAAGCCCCAGAATCATCCCTTAAGGGAGAATCTATTTACTTACCTCTGCTTCGGGGAAGGAGTGAATTCCATCTTGTGTAGCTGAGTTCCCAGCTCCCAAATCAGACGAATCCCCAAAGTCGTAGGTTTGAGTCTGTAATTTGGCCACTCGTACCCATACAAATCAAAGGACCACCCTCAAAGGCAGAAGTCCCCAACTCACTTAGGATTGAGATCATGTTACCTATGGTCATTCTAGTGAAGTGAAGTGAACGACGTTATATAATGAGACTATAACACTTCGTGGTCTGGTCTTATACAAACTCCTTTGTGTAGGACACCCTTGCTCGCATGTCTCCACATGAATGATTAAGATCAGATCATCTGTAGTAAGTCACAACACTTGTAACTCTCTACAAAGCGAGCTGCATCCGTAATGTCACCAGTGTAAGGTTTCCCTCATATATCCATATATTACAGACCATTTTGGTTATCATTTAAGGCATGATCCACCTGTATGTCTCCACATACATGCTTAAGTTACAACGAAAACCAGGGATCTTAGTTTATTGGTTTGTGGTAAAGCAATTAAAACATCTCATGTTTCATAGATAACAGTGAAGAAAATATCATATATTATTACACCATAAATGTTTGTTCAATACAGTATTTACAAACTACAAGAGCCAAGGAGAGTTTAGGGCATCATCCCCTACACACCCTTCAACCTCCTCTTCGATTGGATATTTCTTCTCTTGGGAGTCTTTCATCATGATCTTCTGCTGGAACCGAACAGCTATTGGCTTGAAGGCCCTAAACTGGATCAAGCTTTCCCTTTGATCATAAAATGGTATTGATGGTGAAACATTTGAAGTCATTGCCATTGTAGTATGATTTGTCTGAGCTATTTCATCAATACCCAGCTCAATCTTCTTTTCACGAGCTAACTTTAGAATCGGCTCCTTCAGCATGGAGCACTTTTCAACTGGGTGATTAATGACCAAATGATACTTGCAGTAATTAGGATCGTCTACTCTTCCTGCTTGTTCCAGTCATTTTCATTTCAGCAGCTGAATAAGTTGCTTCTCTAACAACTGTTCTAGCATGTCGACAACATCAAAGTCAGAGAATGGATAAACCTTCTTCTGTCTTTCTTTAAGAGTTGGGCGACGTTTCTCATCGCCATCATGTTTTCTTTCAAATCTTGTTTCTCTTCCTTTGGAGGAAAAATTTAGTAAGGTCGTATTGACAACCATTGATTTTGTTATGGCACAATTCACAATCTTTTTATGCCTTTGTTTTCTTTTTTATCCTTTCTCCCTTTAGGGACTAGGAAATCTTTAGTTCTATATTGGTGATGCTCGGCTCCATACCATGACCGTGTGTTTCCAACTCCTCAAATGTACAAGGTTTTATTCCTTGTAGGATGTAGAGAAGCTCCTAGTGCATGTCTTGGGTGCACATCTCCACTAAGAATAATTTAGTGAGTCTATCTTTGCAATCCAAACTTAGAGCTCTCCTCGGTTGATGTAGTCAATGAACAACTCTCCCTTCCGCTACTTGGTGCTTGTCAGCTCCATCATGTTGATGATACGCCTAGTGCTATAAAAGCGGTTAAGGAACTCTTTTTCCAACTGTTTCCAACTATCAATCACTTCTGACTTTAGATCAGTATACCAATCAAATGCAGTTCCTTTCAAGGTACGAACGAACTACTTGACTAGTTAGTCTCCTCTGATTCTTGCATTTTTGTAGGTTTCAATTAAGTGAGCAACATGTTGCTTTTTATTGTCCTTCCATCAAACTGTTGGAATTTTGGAGGTTAGTACCCAGCTGGCATTCTCAAGTTTTCGATTCTCTTATTATACGGCTTAAGAGTACATAAAAGTAGATTGCGACGATCCTCTGTACTGAGCACATATGAAGTTTAGAATCATATCTTGTAGTTGTTGAACTGATAAGAAGGCAACACAAGTTGATTGTTGCAGTTGGTTTTCCTACAACACGGTCTTCATTTTATCATTGGCTTTGACAATAGGAATTTGACTCAACTAAACAAATTTACGAGCCTGCATATGTTCTCTCAAGGCAACAATTTCATGATCTCTCTCTTACAGCTTTCATTAGAAAATTTATCTTTCTCTCCATCTCTGTCATGGCTGACACAACCGTTCGTTATGTCACCCATCGTGACAAACACTACATCAAAGTGTGATTCTTTCTCTAATTGATTAGAAGTAGGAGCATAGTTGTCGAACAAGGAATTTTCTCTGATGAAGATCTCACCTTCAGGAGATTCTGTCAATTGCTCCCAGATTTTCTTTGTGAGGATAGAATTTTATTCTTGTTCCTGCATGATATCCTTTGAATGACAGTGGGTGACAGGTCATGTGTAAGCGTCACTTGCGATAGTAACTTTGGATGTAGCTTTCTTTGGTGCCATTTGTTGATTTGTTTAGAAATTGACGAATCGCTGTATCCTATCGTATCTGTATCGTATAGCTGTCTCTGTGTCTGTGCTTCATAACCCTACAGAAAGCAAGGAAGGTCCTTCGCCCAACCCTACATTAGAGGAAAAGGTAATTTCATTTCCACCTAAATCTCTGGCATTGCCATCTTTACACTTCCTTGCATTGTCATTTTGCTCAAGATCTGCAACATGCCATCATTAAACCGTTATTATACATATCTATAGCCAAGATCTCACCCTAGTTTTGATAGAATTGATTCATGATTATCACTTTTAGGGTTTTGCCATAGATTTTCACTTGTTTGATAGCAAAGTGAATGAGGTTAATGCCACGTGCCACCAACAAGTATAGATCTAATGCTTGAGGTTTTTCGTTGAGATAATTATAGATGAGTCGATTGTTTTTTGTTGCCTTCTGATAGTCATCTGATTACCTTCTAATCCTTGACACGTAGTTAGTGGATTCTGATATTGTCATTAGTTTTTTACTATCTTTTAACTGCCACTTATTTTTGTCACCTAGTCAATAGTTTTTTAGGTTGCCAATTATCTTCTATTTTTTGACACACACACAGTTGCATTGCCAGTTGATCGACTCTTGATTTCTATATGATTGTTATTCATGATTACTATTTTATACTTATTTCTAATTAATTGTCTATTTTTGTAGATTGTTGAAAATAGAATGCAACAAGGAAATCTTTACAAGATAAGCTTGAAATGGAGAAGGAACAACTAAACATAAAATTGAAACCCACATCTAAGGCTCTTGGTTTGGAAATGACAAACAAACAAAAATCTCCAAGCCACGGAAGATATATAATGTTATTGAAGCACATAGTTCTGACTTGAACATTTCATAACTGTAGTGAAATGTTTTCTTAACATTACCAAAATTGTGTCGTATATTTTCATTGTTATATCACATGTCCTATTTATAATATTAATATATCTTATATAATAGATATCACCTAGCAATCTATCACATTGATATACCTTATTATAATAAGATACCATATTGGGTATCACCTAGCAATCTATTGAAGTTGTGTGCATAACATATTGGATATATTATTAGCAATCACTGATTAAATATCACTTAGCAATTTATCACATTGTTATCAAGTAGTTTATGAAGGGAGATCATCATACTAACTATGAAATTAAAAGGTACAAAGCTACAAAATTTATCAACTATGACAATCAGATAGCAATCACAAGACAATAAAAAAGAAATCACAAAATACTTAACATCCAATGAAAATCACATGGCAATTAGATAGAAATCAGATAGTAATCAAATATCAATCGGATATCAATCACATGGTAATCAGACAAAAATCAGATATCAATATAATAGATATTATTTTGCATACTTTTTGCCTTTAAATAGTGGTTAATTTACGTGAAAATTAGGTATAAAGTACGTCATTAAAGCCCTAAAAAGTCCTAATATAGTCAAAATAAGTTATTACATATTTAAAAGTCATTCTATTTGATTATTATAATAAGGTACAACTCATTGGGTATCACTTAGCAATATATCAAGATTGTGTGTATAACTTATTAGGTATATCATTAGTAATCACTTATTGGATATTACTTAGCAATCTATCACATTGATACTAAGTAGTTTATGAGGGAAGATCATATATCAACCATGAAATTAAAGGGTATAAAGCTACAAATTTTACCAACCATGGTAATCATATAGCAATCACAAGACAATCAAATAAAAAATACTTAAAATCCAATGAAAATCTCTTGGCAATCTAATGGCAATCGGATAACAATCACATGACAATCAGACATAAATTAGATATCAATCTGATAGATGTCATATTTACATACCATTTTCCTTTATGATATTGTCATCTAATTATCATCTAATTGTCATCTTCTGATTGCATATGATTATCTTATATTATTATTTGTCACATAGTTCATAGTTTGTGATATTGCTATTTGATTTCCGATTTAAATACCATCTAATTATCTTCTACTTTTTGTCATTTAGTTATTAGTTTATGATTGATTGTCATATATTATCTTATATTATTTGTAACATAGTTCGTGGTCTATAATAATTTCATTTGAGTACCATCTAATTGTCATTTGATTACTTTCTGATTACCTTTTGATTGTCATATGATTACCTTATGTTTTTGGTCACATAGTTCGTAGTTTGTAATATTGTTATTTGATTGTCATTTTGATTGCCATCTGATTACCTCTTACTTTTTGTCAACTAGTTATTAGTTTCTGATTGTTGTATGAGTACATTATATTCTGTCATATAGTTTGTAGTTTATGATATTGTCATCTAATTGTCATTTGATTACTATCTAATTGTCATTTGATTACTATCTAATTACCGATTGATTGTCATATGATTATCTTATATTATTCGTCTCATAGTTCATAGTTTGTGATATCATTATCTGATTATCTTATGATTATTATAAAATTGCTATTTGATTACTATCTGAACAATATACAATTACTTTCTAATTACTATGTTATACTTGTTTCTAATTCATTCTCTATCATTTAGGTTGTTAATAATAAAATGAAAATGAGAAAATCTTCACAAGATAAGCCTAAAGTGGAAATTGAATGACCAAAAAGAAAATTTCAACCCACACCCACAGCTGCTGATTTGAAAATGGAAAAAAAACACAAATTTTAAAAAAAGATGCGAAATACATACACCATTATTAAAGCACCTGGTTTTGACCTGAACATTTCACAACCAAAATGAGATATTTTTCCTTTGAAAAATTTGTAGATTTTGATGTTAGATTTATATCTTTTTGTTGATAACACGTTGAACGAGGTTGTCATACAATGTTAAACTTTTATTTTAGACTTTCAGCACATATGTTTTTGATTGATAATAAAATATATTGTAAATTCTTCAAGAATAAAAAGTTTTTACCAAAATTGTGTATTACATATCTATTATTGTTATATGTTGTTGAGTTGAATATATATTGTTATAGCCATGGTTGTTCATGCATAATTACGGTAACTTTATTGTAAAATAAACCTGAATTCGAAGAGAAACATTATATTAGAAGATATTAACTTTAAAATTGAACTTAAACCGAGATAATCAATTCCATTGATCAATATGGAAAACGACTATTAGAAGTTTAACCATAATTATAGAAATATATTGTAAAAAAATATAAAAACTAAAATAAGATATAACTTATTCAAATGACAACCAGATAGAAATCAGATATCCATTATATAGTAATCTCATGACGATCAAATAGAAATCAGATAAGAATACATTAATGTAACTCACATCAGATATACAAGTATATAATACCGAAGATTGATTTCGATACTTATATGTACTCATCGTGAACTTCATAAAAAAAAAAAAAAAAAATCATTTCCTCATGAATTGCAAAACCACGAAATCCATACTTGTATGTATTCATCTCTATTGAACCACTGATATCTAATTCTTTACTGTCCGTTTAAGATTCGTCTACCATTAATGGAAATTTGTTAGATACAGGAATCGAAGAAGAAGACAAACAATAGCAATTTGTTAGTTTTATACACTGGATGATTAAAACTGTGATTTTGAACATGACATTCAAATAGAGTAATACCGTTGTTATCATATATGAAAATAACATAAAAGTTAAAAAGCACAGGTGTTTAATAAAAGGAAAACATTGGAAAAGTGATTTTGTCCCACATAATTGAATGAATACCACTTCAAAAGCAATTTTAAGAATGTAGAACCAAATTGTTAAGGGAGTTGCTGAGTCTCCACTCATTATTCCTACCATATCTTTTGCAAACTCCATCTTTGGCAGCCTCCCAATGAACTCACGATTAAGCTGGAACAAAACAATTTTCTTAATTACATGCAAAAACCTCACTCTTCCCATGTTGAGTTGATATACAAATTGTAAGGTCATCTGTCTAGTTCAACTCCGCCCTCCTATGAGGATTCTATGGCAACCACAACAAGCATCCCTTCCCAATCCATACCGGACGGTACAATGTTGACATGCCGTTGTCGCAAACAACATCGACCCGCACAGAAGAAGTCTCCAACCCATTTTACTGAGTCTTGGGCAGTTGTCGATCAACTTGAAACACATGGTAGAGATAATCGGTCAGTCTTGTATGGCGGATCATCAATCAAGGAGAAGTTGGTCTACAACTACCCAAGGTGCATGGGATTGGTTGGAGACTTCTTTTGCGAGGCTCGACACTGTTGGAGCAGTTGACAAGAACACGATAATAAAAGATGATAGACTCTATTAGATTTGCTATCATTAAAATGGAAAATTCTACCATGTTTGAAGTCTATTAGTGATGATTACTAATAGCAATATATCACTTATAGACTTATGTTATGTGATTAAAGTCTGATCTATTAATGATGATAGAAGTTATTATTGATAGCTTCAACAATGAAGAAATCTGCTGAATCTGGATGCACAATCTATGGGCTATATAATTGGGTTTGGTTATTTGGGGCTTCTTGGTCTTTTGCATGGGTTGGGTTAATTTTTTGCCATATTTGTAAAATATTTTATATTGTGCTATAATTGCTATTATTGTGAGCCAACTTGTCATTTATATATGCAACCACCCCTTATAGTTGACCTAATATTTAGAACTATAAGTAGCTTTATGATTAATGAAAAATACACCAAGGTAATGCTATGCTAGATGAAAGATGTTAAGCAAGATGGTATAACACTTATTAACACATCATAGTAAAAGAGGATAAAGCGAATAGTTTGAACACAATAATTGTCAATCCAATTCGGTGAATACCACCTATGTCTTGGAGACAATTCACCCAATAAAGATAATTCCACTAATGTAAGGTAAAAAAATTACAATATTGTATTTATCTATTGATTGGCAATATTAGTGACACATATAGCTCTAATACTCTCGAACTAATACTTAGGCTCCCCTTAAGTGCGAGACACACTCTCTATATTACTTAGGCTCCTCCTAAGAACTGACATCGTATAGGACACCTGGACGGACACTTAGGCTCCCCCTAAGTGAGAGACCGTTGTTGCTTATCTTTCTTGCTTTCAAGTGAAGATCACTTCACTATATGAACTTAGGTCCCCCAAGGTTTGGGAACCAATTTTGGCTTCACTATTGGCTTGAACTATATTCTCTATATGAGAACATTCAGGCAATAGACAAACAGTCTTCTCCTCGAAGGATACTGAAGAAACAGCCTCTCAAGAATTCACACATGGAGCCAACAATCATCTATCTCTTTCGTGAAATCGACAACCCTAGCAATCAATATTGTAGGCCTTAAATACGCAGCGGAATAGATAAGGAAACTCTAATACAATCTAACTCCCACAGAAAAGGAGAATATAATTTCGAAAAAGGAATGTCAAAATCTTCGCGATAAGGAAACAAAAAGACTTGTAGTAACCTCATCTTGAGAAAACAACAAACTGTCCGAAACCATAAGTGTTAAGATATTTTGTTTAACATCTATAGTAGTAGCACCACATCACAACTTAAACAAATATTGTCAACTAACCAAACCTAACAGTTGATAATATACTATCAAACACATTTTAAACAATAGTTTAAATTAGAATTCAATTTTTGAATTAGCTACCAAGCACGTATCTAAAAACATCAAATAAACATTATTTTCATTGTATCTCTTGTTTTCAAGTTTTTATTTTCAAATTTTCTACCAAATAAACCCTGTGAAAATTCTCAAACAAAAGTTATAATTTGAAAAAATCTTGGTTAGTAGACCCCTCAAACTCAAACCCAACCGAAATACAATGTGGCAAAGAGACCAAAATGCTCTCCAATTTTTCACAAAGCACATAAAAAAAAAGAATTTTTTTTTTTAAAAAAAATAATCAGATAAGATTCGAAAAACAGAGAGGAGAGGCAAGAATTGGGAGATTTGGTATCAGCGTATCGGGTCCATCCAAATAAACCTACAAAACAGGCCATATTATGTTATTTCTGATAAGGCACAAACAAGAGCCGCGTCAGATGAATTCAGGATCTCGATAATTTGGGCCTTAATTCCGTCCCCACAATTCCCCTTATTCTCTCAACATCACTGTCTCAAATGTCTGCCCCTGCCTACCATTTTTGCCCCCCGCCTTCGAATCTTTTTTAATCATTCTTATTATTATGTTCTCAAACAAATTATTGTAACAAACATTACATTATGGGGTTAAAAATAATTCTGAAATGTCCAGTACTATGTTGCCTTGCCTGCCCCTCATTCACCCAAAAATAATTCAACACATTTTTCCTGCAGTGGACAGAATAATAGCCAAGTAAAAAGCGTATAATTATTGAAATGACATCCAACTAAAAATGTGGGGATCCATATGACAATTAATATATATTATTTCAATTAATTTCCCTATGAAGCCTCTATTTAATTAGCCCACACGTACACACTCTTCCACTTCATTTCTCCTACGGGTCATGGTCGTCACCGTCGGCCTCCCTTTGACGACGGCGGAGAAACCACGGCGGAGGAACCGGCGGAGGAAACGTTGTCTGCTGGTGCTTAAGCGTCTTAAGACTCGAGGCTATATCCTTAGACGATGTATATTCATGCTCCTGTGCTGGCACGACGACACCGTTTCGGATTAGTGATGAACGGTACTGATCCAACTCATCGGACGGCCACTGGCTACTCTAGAGAAAAGCTTTCTCTACTCTCTCTCTTGTACATGATCGAAAGAGACTTATGGAGGAGCCCTTTTATAGGGGTTAAATGAAAAGTAGCCTTAACTTTTAAAACAAATGGTTTTTGGACTCCAGCTAATGTTATCATCCTCTGAAATTTCCATCTCAATCTTTCTTTCTTCTTTCTTCTTTTTTTCTTCCTTCTTCTTTTTGCCGCTTTTGTTTCCTTTTTTTCCTTTTTTCTACTTTTTTTTTTCTTGTTTCGTTTTTTTTTTTGTTTTTTGCGTCGTTATCCTCTTCTTCTTTCCTTTATTATTTTTTTATTGCATGATCATCGTCGTCTTCTTCTACCATTTTTTTCTGCGTTCTTCATTGTCGTTGTTGTCGTCTTCTTCTTCACTTTTCTCCTTCTTCTTTCTACAATTTTTTTTTAGCAAAAAATCGGAGGAAAAAAAAAAAGCTAGAGCGCGAGAAGCGACAGATAGAAACGAGAAACAAGAATAAGAATCTAAACAAAACAAAAAGTCAAAGAAAAAAGTTGCAATTATGTTTGAACAATAGGAAAGAGTGAAAAACAAGAGGAAGAAAAGAGAATTTGTTTGAGCATCAAAGTCTCGCGTGCGATTTGAAGGCAAAACGGTAATTTCATACGTGAAATGTCATTTTTGGGCCAAATTTCATTTAGATATCTAAAAAGAAATCATCCGTACAAACTTCTCTTTTTTTTTTTTTTTTCTTTTTTTTTTTGAATGATTGGTCTTGAGTTGAGCCGGCAGTAGATTAAAATGGACTGGGGGATAAGTTTGTTATTTTTAACTGTGCCGTAAAATTTGTAACACCGTTTTCATGTAGGTAATACAAGGTGGCTACTGGTGGTGGTCTTCGATTTGAGTTTATTTCTTTTTCTTCTCTCTCTCTCTTTTAATTTTTCTTAAGAGAATTGTGTTTGTTTTAATTACCCATGTGATAAAAATGTGTGGTAAAAAATATTGCACGAATTATTTTTTTCAAACAAGTACTTAATATACGTTTTATTTCACTCCCAGCAAATATATATATATATATATAAAAAAAAAATCTAAAGACTGCAAAACCAACTGAAACGACTTAGGTCGATCAATTTATGAGCATTCCCAAAAATGCAAGTTTGATTATTAAAATAAAAAAGGAACACTTCATGTGCGAAAATGTTGTCGTAAGAGCTTTTTTTAGGAAGATATTATTATCAAAATTTAGAATAATTCAAATGACTTTTATTAGTAATAGGTTTCTACACATGTGTTTTGCACGTGGTTTTTTTCATTTAGAATTTAAATATATTTAATTAGAATTAAATGTAAGGTTGTATGCATTTTTATGAATAAAATTTTAAAAATAAATTAACTAAATATTTTATATTCTAAGCTTTTCATATTCTAACTTATCACAATTTTATAAATTTTATTTAATTGAAGAAAGTATTAGTCGATGTAGCTTCTAATTTTTAAATAAAATTATTTTATGAAAAAAATCTTTGCATTAGTGACTTATAAAATTATAGTGCATAATAAAATAAATTAATTCATTTATTCCAAATAAGATATTTTAAGAAAAATTGAATAATACTATCTTTCGTTAATGTGTTTCTAAAATTATATATATATTCATTATATATTTTTAAAAACTTAAAAAATGTGAGGGATTAATCATTATCATGGATGTAATAAAAACTAACAAAAAAAAAAAAAAAAAAAAAAAAAAAGAAGAAGAAGAAAAAAGGAAACAGGAAAGGATGAACATATAAATAACACAATAATCCTATAGCTAGCTAAATATTACCAAGCTTCATTATAGGGTTTTTGTTTTTGTTTTTTAAAAGAAAAAAAAACTTTTCTCCTCTAAGATAACAAACGGGTGCAAGAAAAAAAACATATAAACATTTTTTTCAATTATTGAGAGTTGATACGGTTGAATAAGAAATTTTGGACCAATCGCAAATTGTCATGCTATTTACTAAATTAATGACGAAATTCTAAATAATTGAATTTGAGATTAATTATAAGTTGACATGTGTCCCAAATTGAAGTTGAAGACATCGGCGAATTTTGATGATGCCACATGTTTCCTTCATGAACTTTGAACAAAATTAATTTGGTCCAATTTGTTATTACTATTTAGGCTAAACTCCAATTGAGCCCAAAAATAGGATTAATTTGACCAAAATGTCAAATAAGACTCAAATTCAATTAGCTGGACCAAGAGCCAGGTCTATGGACCAACCAAGCCCAGACCCATGAAACCCACCCTGAAAACTCTATAAATAGAGGAGTTCTTTCTTTTGTGAGGGTCAACAATTCTACACTCCAAAAAGCCTAGAGGGAATTCTCTACAATCAGAAGACTCCTTGATTCCTGAAGACTGAACCACTCGTCAAGCTCTGAAGGTACAAAGATTCTTCTAGGACTTCTAACTTTAAGAACACCATGCGCTCTACTTCCTCAAGTCAAGTGTACGCATTCAATCAAGAGAGAATAAGAAGATCAAGTACTAGAGATTGAACCATATCACATAAAATCAACATAAACATAAGTTCAACTTCACGAAATAAATCTCTCAGAAAATCTAGTGTGGACAAATTGACACGCCCAGTGTAATGACCTAGATTTGTACGCATACAGAAAATTAAATGTCAAATATTAAGCAGGACGAAATTTTGTTTAGAGAGGTGGTAAATGTAATACCCTAACCCTAATATAGAAAGCAGGAAAACAAATAAAAAATATAATTAAGAATGAAAAATATATAAATTTAATAGGAAAATCGGGTGAAAATTTAGAAGGGAAAAAATAGGAAATTTATTTCTTATCCAAAAATAATGAATAAGGGAGCAGAATCAAGGAGGATTAATTAGAAGTTGGACGCTAGCTAATTCAGGAGACAACGGGCAGTAGATAATTTTTTGTTTGGGCACTGCTCATTGGAAGAATTGGAGGTGAATTAATTGCCCATATACTCTTAAAATTTGAAAGAGTTAAAAAGAGGAAGTGGAATCCACAAGCAGTGAAGGCAACCACGCGTGAAAACTAGCGAGAGTGGAGCTGTCTCTTATACACATCTAGATGTGTATAAGAGACAGCTACAAGGGACCCCATGCATTATGTTTGTTCACGATTACATTAAAATCAAGTTTTGATTAGGTGTAAGTTATGCTTCTAGTCTAATCTTACGTTTATGTTAATGGTTGATGCTGGATGCGACTCTGGCCCTACTGACTGCATGACCAGCTAATCATCAGATGAGTTAGTTTTCACTTAGGTCCTCATCTTTCTATCAGGGCGGAGAGATTTATGTTGGAAGCATAACCGACCACTACATGTTATTATACCTGTCTCTTATACACATCTAGATGTGTATAAGAGACAGGCATGACCAGCTAATCATCAGATGAGTTAGTTTTCACTTAGGTCCTCATCTTTCTATCAGGGCGGAGAGATTTATGTTGGAAGCATAACCGACCACTACATGTTATTATACGTTTTCGCTCCCAACCATATGTTTTCATGACATGTTGCTTGTGATTGTGCATTTGGTCACTACCCTACGTGAGAACTACTTACTGGGTATATTATATACTCATCCCATATTTTTACAGACTTTGTAGGTAAGGACACAGCGTAGATGGCAGAATTGGACGTCGCTCAAATGGCCAACCATCAAACTCACTATTATAGGCATATGCATTTTGTACCACCACGCTAAAGACTGTCTCTTATACACATCTAGATGTGTATAAGAGACAGCACCCCTCTAGTCCAACATTACGTTTATGCTAATGGTTGATGTTGGATTCGACTCTGGCCCTACTGACTGCATGATCTGTCTCTTATACACATCTAGATGTGTATAAGAGACAGCCTCCAGGCCTAATCTTATGTTATGTTTATGCTAGGGACTAGCAGGGTATGTATGGTTGCAAACCTGTCTCTTATACACATCTAGATGTGTATAAGAGACAGCACCCCTCTAGTCCAACATTACGTTTATGCTAATGGTTGATGTTGGATGCGACTCTGGCCCTACTGACTGCATGACCCGCTAATCATCAGATGGGTTAGTTTCCGCTTAAGTCCTCATCTTCCTATCAGGGCGGAGAAATTTATGCTTCCAGGGCTGGCAGGGCATGTATGGTTGCACCCCTCCAGGCCTAATCTTATGTTATGTTTATGCTAGGGACTAGCAGGGTATGTATGGTTGCACCCCTCTAGTCCAACATTACGTTTATGCTAATTGTTGATGTTGGATTCGACTCTGGCCCTACTGACTGCATGACCAGCTAATCATCAGATGAGTTAGTTTTCACTTAGGTCCTCATCTTTCTATCAGGGCGGAGAGATTTATGTTGGAAGCATAACCGACCACTACATGTTATTATACGTTTTCGCTCCCAACCATATGTTTTCATGACATGTTGCTTGTGATTGTGCATTTGGTTACTACCCTACGTGAGAACTACTTACTGGGTATATTATATACTCATCCCATATTTTTACAGACTTTGTAGGTAAGGACACAGCGTAGATGGCAGAATTGAACGTCGCTCAAATGGCCAACCATCAAACTCACTATTATAGGCAACATGCATTTTGTACCATCACGATAATGTTTTACTGATCCTGGTGTTTTGATAAATAAACTTTTTATATAGTTTTTCTATCTAATTAATAAAATTTAGATATGTATGTTCTTTAAAATTTTCACCAAAACTCATCTCATGATAGAAAAGTCTAAGTATGCATGTCGTAGTGGTCGGATCATAATGTGTAAGGATCCGGACGTTACACTCAGTGGAACATCTCTACCTCTCATCTCTCTCGTCATCCAAATCAAAAACTAAGATACGGATACGTCTAAGGATGCATCATTTTTTATATATATATTTCTAAAAAATGAGGGTACGGATACGTTGAAGATACATTTTTTTCTTTAAAAATTCTAGGATATAGATAAATTTAGCATACAAATTAATAACAATAGCACAAAATAGAATACAAACACTGAAATACAATACAAAAAAAGCAACATCTAAGATGTTGAAGTATAGTAGTTAATAAAATGAAAAAGAAAAGTGACTCATATTGCAAAAAAGAAGAAGAAGAAGATTAGAAAGAGGAGTATGAAGATAAACGAAGAACTTATTGTTGAAGATATCCAAATAGTTTATATTTTGGTAGACTTTGTGGGGATTCAAATGTGAAAATGGAGATTAGATGATTTTAATCTGGGGTTTGGTCTGTCATTTTTTTTCTTTTAGTTTTGGACTCGAGTAGTGAGCTTTTTAAATAAGTTGCCTAATTTTAGATTGGGAAAGATAGATGAGTTACTTGTCTTTTTTCTTAAGAAAAAAATACGCATAGAAATAGATACATCAAATCACGTGTCAGTTACGTAGCTGGAAAGTATCTGAAAGTATAGATACGTCAAATCGCATGTTAGATACGTATCTGGGAAGTATCTGAAAGTATCGGTATTCGATACGTGTTTGATACTGATTCTTTGCCTCACATGAAGTATCTGTGCTTCGTAGCTGTTAGGCTTCGGAAGGAGGCGCAAGTGGACCAAGAAACCTTAGAGAAGGAGCTGGTGCTTTGTGCTTCTTGGACTCCTTCTTGCTAGGCACCAGTACCAAAACCTCAACGGAAGACAATAGGACTGGTCGGAGTAGGAGAAAAACTTTCAGGAGTAGGTGGAGATTCCGTTGGAGTTGGTATGGGAGAAGAAGGAATCGACGTTGTAGGCTACAACAAACCCCAAAGTTACGTGAAGATGAAAAAGTGAGTGCAAACTTATTCAAATGCGTAAGGGTATTTTCGATCTTTTCTTTTCAATCCATTAGTGAAATTGGGCTGAGCTTATCGATTTTTGACATTTTTTAAAAATCCATGAACATGGGACACCGGCCTAATTTTTAAAAACATTTTTTAAATTTCTGCAATTGCCCCTTTTGAGATTGTATTCCAATTTGGTTTTAGGTTTAATCAAAACTTTGATCTTTCTACTTTTAGCTTTAGTTCATTTTGGTCCCTATATTTTAAAATGTTCATTTCAATCTTTATATTATTATTTTACTTTAATTCATTTAATCCTTGTACTTTGAACCTTGGTTAATTTGATCATGTACTTTTAATTTTGGTTGATTTTGGCCTCTGCACATACTTTTGACAATTTTCGTCACTTTATTTACATTTTTAGTTTCATTTTTGAAAGACTAAATTGATCCCTTTTTATAAGTTTAAAAACCAAAATGAATCATCCTTAAAAAGTATAAGGACCAAAATAAATCCTTTTGAAAATAGGACCAAAATGAATATTTTGAAGGTTTAAATCTTATTTTGGTTCTTGAACTTTGAATCTTATTTTATTTTGGTTTACAAACTTTAAAAAACGTCTATTTTAGTCCTTGCACTTTTAAAAAGTGCTTAATTTAGTTCTTGCTATTAAGATTTTATTTACTCTTAAACATAACAGTGAAATGACTTGTATTTTTAGATGACTAAACTGTCAAATAAGTTAGTCATGCTAAAAAAATTGAGGGTTTCAATTTTGAATGAGGTGATAAATCGATTTTCTGTAGGTGATCTCAAAAGTCCTTTTGTGTCTAAGATTTTCGTTGTTCACTATTTTGACACGTTGGTTATTGATATTTTACTTCACCTCATCTTATTCAATCTATGTTAGATGCAATTTTATCCTTAAATAGATTTTATTTTATCTTTAACATGTTAACATAATTCTAACCATAGGGACCAAAATAAATACTTTTTAAAAATTCAAGGACTAAAGTAGATATTTGTAAAAATTTAGGAGAAAAATAAATCAAAATTTAAAAGTTTATGGACTAAAAAAAATTTAAACCATATTTTAAAAATATAAGACCAAAACAAATTAAAGTACTTTAAAAGAGAAATAAGAGGATAAAGAACCAAAGTAAAAAAAAAAAAAAAAAAAAAAAAAAAAAAAATTTTAAAAAAAAAAAAAAAGGGAAAAAAAAAAAAAAAAAAAAAAAAAAAAAAAAAAAAAAAAAGTAGTATTTAAGCCTTGATTTTAAAAAGATGAGTTCCACGACGCCTATTCATCGATTTTTTGCTATCTGTTCTGGTAGTTAATGCTTATGGCTACCTCTCCTCCAATTCCACACATGGCCTGCAAATCTCTCGCTTCACACACATTTTGTATCTCTCACGCTTTCTCTTCAATCTGCAATGCTTCCATGTTTTCCCCCACGAGGTTCCTAACGCCACCTACATTTCGTTCGATGACCTTCGCCTTTCGTTCTGTATCGGTCACCAGCAGCAGTTTCACTTGGGAAGACGCTGTCCACATTTCCTTGCCAGAAAGCTTTCAGGATGATCCCTCAGATCTTACAGGCTATTTCGAGAAGGTCAAGCTCTGCAATCGCGGATCAGTAGGTCTCTTTCTCCTTTTTCCTTATGTTTGAATGTTCTAAGTATGTATTTCGGCAGTAATTGTTTGCTTTAATTCGTTTTATTTCAAATTCAGCGCAGGAAAAGCTATAGATTGATTGAAATGCAGTTCCATATCTGTTTTGAATTGATTAAATTTTCTAACAGGATATGCAATCCGAATTTCTTCCGTTTGTCATCGATGACCTAATTCTTGGTTATGTGCACCACGGGTGAGGTTCCTACTGTTTTCTTTTTCCTACGCACATCGAAGATATCATCTCTTCTTGTAGTCCATGCTACTTGTTCGTACTGTTTGATCAAAGTAGGTTGTGTGTATTAGATTATATAATATTAAATTTACTTTCACCCATTAACTTAAACTTTTGGGTCCATTGGTGATTTAATACTGTATAACAGCACGTGGTACAGGAGGTCAAATGTTCAAACTCTTGTAATATTTACTCGAGACTGGGATCTATATAATATTCAATTTGTCTTCGTCTGGCTTAAGTTTTTGGGTTAATCGTTAATTTAATAGTGTGTTATGGATAAATTCAATGGATATGTAACTTATGCAGTTTCGGTAGACACCTGAAGAAGTATGCCAATGTGTTTACATTCCCCCGAGATGATTCTGTTGAATTTGGCGCTTGTTTAACATTGCATGAATCGCTAAAGACACCGGAAGATAGGACGCATGCAGTTGGAGATGTAGTCAAATGCTTGGGTGAAGAAGTTATTCCTGGTACAAGGAATGAGGTACTGCTTGTAATTCCAATGTAAAGCAAGGATTAAAATATTTCTCAGTGCCTGGCTGTTTGGATCGTAACTGTGACATTGTATATAAAATATAATCGCCTTCCTCAGTTTAATGCGCAAATAAGCTGTTCCGTTCTAGAATAGGTACTTTAGAACAAGATAATGCTTGTTGTGGCTAACAGCATACAACCATGAACTCTGTCAGCTGTACCCTGTGACTTCATCCTTTGGTGGGCCGGTTTTTTTCTCGCTTGAACGTGCAGCAGCTCCTTATTTTGGAATAAAGGTGTGAATTTTCCCCTTCTACAGCACTATGGGAACTTCTATTTTCTTGTTCTATTTTTCCGTAATAAACTCTCAAAGAATTAGGCAATATGTCATATGTTTATACAAGTTTGGTTGTTAGGTCTAGATAAAGTTGAAACCTACTAATATATGATCGTCCTTTTCAATATAAATACAAAATCTCAAGTAATTTTTGCAGTACTATTCAATTCTGCCTACATTGCTGGAAGTAACTATTCCACTAATTGATTTCTCTAACTAACTTCTACCTGCCTTCTCTTGGTGCTTCTCTTAGCACAGGTTTATGGAGTTCAGATGAATGGTTATGTTGAAAAGGATGGGAAGAAATTTTTGTGGATAGCAAAAAGAAGTCAAATGAAGCAAACATTTCCTGGAATGCTGGATGAATTAGTAGCTGGAGGGCTGGTGTGTAATTGACAATATTTAACTGTTGTTTAGTTTTCTTGCATGTCACATCTCATGTTAAAAAAAAAAAAAGCGGTTTCCTCCCATGGTTTTAATTATATAAATACTTTAACATTTTCTCAAACTTGTGGACTTGAATATTTGTAAAAGATCTAAAAAGTGAAAATCAATAGTAATTGACGAGAAAATGACATTACATAGGTTTGAAGTTTGAACACAAGATCTTCGATTTCGATACTATGTTGAATCATCTATCAACAAAAGAATTTATTAATAAGTTATGGTAAATTTAATTATATTAATAATTTGACAATTGCTTTCTCCTTCCATTTTTCAAACACAGGCTTGCAAAGTTTTCCGATTGACTGAGGATAAAATTTCTGTTTTCTTATTCCCTTTTGTTTCTTATGCATGTAATTATATGAAAGACGCTTTCTAGAATTGCATTCCTTTATGTGAAATTGAGCCTGTTTAAGTTTCAGTCGACTCGTATTTGCTCTGTTTTGTTAAATGTAGTTAAGGCAGGCTACACTGATGATTTTTAGTTGTATTTGACTTTCTGTTTGAATGATAAGGTTGGATAGTTAATTACAAAATTAGCTAGGTTCTGATACTGACACATTTATATTTCTGGCTGAGACGGGTGAATTTTTATAATTTCCTACGAGCAGTAGAGAATCTGCCCAAACAGGGTTTGAGAAATGCATAAGAAAAGTTGGATACTGATGAAATGGGGAAAAAACAGGGGAGATTAGAAGTTAGAAATGTGCACTTGAATGCTGAACATCATGATTATTATCGTACCTTTATAACCAGCCCCTGACGATATGTTAGTGACAGCCTCAGGGCATCCCCTGCGGAGAGAATCTGATGAAGGAATGTGAGGAGGAAGCAGGCATACCAAGATCAATATCAAATAAGTAAATTCATAACAAAAATAATTATAATGTCACATTATTAGTCTAACCTTGTATTACATGGCTATGGTAGACGTAAACCTGGTGACTTTATAAAGCTTTTTTTTTTCAGGGCCATGCCAGTTGGTGCCGTTTCATATTCAGACATCAAGGATTATAGTTACAAGAGAGATGTTCTATTTTGTTACGATCTAAAGCTTCCTGAAAATTTTATACCGAAGAATCAAGGTTAGTTAACATGATCAATTTTCATTTACATGATCATTCAAAATTTAGATGAGGTCTCTTACATTGAATTTAATCTAGACCGCTCCAAATACCTCTAAATACAAATCTTAGTTAGAAATTCGAAACCACTAAATTTTGCTGACTAAACTTATGGCAGATGGGGAGGTTGAAGGATTCAGGTTGTTGCCTGTGACAAATGTTGCAAATGTGATTCGGAGGACACAGTTATTCAAGCATAATTGTGCTCTTGTCATCATTGATTTCCTATTTCGACATGGGTATTATATACTATTTTGTCCATGGCTTTAAATTTGTTTCTCGACCATTACCTGCTTAAATTACGAGTTTTGTTGATCTTAGTGGTAAAAATTGAGAAAGGGTCGGAATTAGCCTCCTAAACTTTCTATCTTTCATAAATAACACCGTTTTAAATTTGTTGAAATAGTTTTTCTCGATCTATCTCATCTGAGATTGACCATCAGGATTTAGACGAAAAAAATTAACTTTTTCATCGTACCAAATGTTTTGGGCTTTTCCAGTTAAATCTCGAACAACCTCGAGATTCTATATATTTGGGCTTTCTTAATAAAATTTTGTGCAGGATTAACTCCGGGATTTTATATATTTCTTGAAATTTTACAATTTTTGTGCAAAATTTGATCTTTTCCAAAATTTAAAAACGACAGTGCAATTGCTTGAGATGAAAATTCATTTGCATAATTTGTAAATTCATTTGAAAATTTGGAAATCCAGATAATTGTGGAAATAGAAAATTAATTTTGAAAAATTACTCAAAATTTGATATTATGTTTGGTAAAGATAATTGAATTTGGAGAAATTTTGAAAAGATATAAGATTTGGTATAAGATTTGGAAAGATTATATAATATATTTGGAAAAATTAATAGAATCCTGGTGTTAATTTGAGACTTTGTCGAGTCTAAAATCCATGAGATGAAAAAATAATTTTTTTATGCAAATCTCGGTGGTCAATCTTGGTCAAGATGAAGTGAGAAAAATTATTTCAACAAATTTTCTAAATAGATGCTAGTTTTGAAAGTTTGAAATATTTTAAGAGCCATTTCTGAAAATTTTCCATAAAAAATCATGGATTTAAACGATTTGTAATAGGTACAAAATTTCTTAAATCAACAATAATTTCCAATGGAGTGTACATGAGTTGGGTTGGATTGGAGAGATTTTATGGACCAACCTAAAATTCGGGTTGGTCGGATTGACAAGCCGAATGACCCTAATAAGGTCTCCAACCTAATCCTTAAAATTTGGATTAGGTTGGGTTGTCGGGTTATTTATTCTTTTTCTTTTCTTTTTTATTACATTTTTTTATTAACTTACAATATTTAAATTTGTGTACAACACATACTGATAATTAAAATTTCATAAAACTGAAAGGTTAAATATCAAAATCCAAGATATTTATTACAAACTTCATACAAAAATCATAAAAATATATATAAATNCAAACTTCAAACAAACATCATAAAAATATATACAAACTATAATATTTATAAGTTATAATATATGTATTTTAATTATATTAGAAATTCGGGTTGGGTTGGGTCAACCCGAATTTTTAAAAGTAAACCAGAACCCAACCCAACTCGAAAAAAAACATAAAAAATTCAATCTAACTCAACAAAAAATTAAAACTAACCCAACCAACTCTTCTAATTTGGATTGATAGTCTGTGTTGTTCAGATTGTCGGGTCATTTGAACACTCCTATTGCTGAGGGCATTCTTAAGGGAGTGTATAGTTGCTTACAATTAATGTATTTTTCCTTTGAAAAATTATAGGTACATCATACCCGAAAGTTTAGGGTACTTGGAGCTCTTGCAAAGTTTGAAGAGTGGAACCTGCTTCTAAATAAAATCATCCGCCTTATTATAAATGTGAAAACTATGGTCATTCTCCAAGACGAGTATAGTTCAATTGACATTCGAGTGTATTAGAAACCACGAGTTTCATGGTTCGAATCTCCCTACTTCAATTGTTGTACTAAAAAAAACCTGTGGTCAGTCTTATTGAAAAATCGAGGATGGTTTATATTGTTTATTAGTTTGTCGGAATTTGCTCATTCAGGCTCTATCAATGTATTTGGGCATAGAATAAGGTTTTCATTTTTTTTAAAAAAAGTTATTTTTGTTATTCAACAATTACAAGGTAGAGATTGAACAATCGACATTAAAGAAGTATTTGATAGTTTTATCTATAAACTATGTTCGGATTAGTGGGATAAAGAATAAAATAGCATCATCTTTTTAGTATATCTCATCTGATTGAACTTGAAACAAGCATGGAGGCACCTGAGGGCCAAGTTTGATAGATCTTCTAAATGAAAATAACTTGATAAATAGAATGACGTCTTACCTTGTCACCTTTTCTTTGGTAGCACTACAAGTATGATCGTTGGCTATCTGATATAATAGTGGATGTATTTGATGGTTTAATTGTTTATTATTTTTCAACAGCTTTCTTGCTTATTAGATGTATTTATAAAGGCAAACAAACTGCGTTACTTTGGCTATGGAGAATAAAATAAGAAGACCTAAGTTTTTGGTACATCTATTGAATGAAAACCCACCTTTTAAGTCCTTAACAAAATTACACCTGAAATCCCGTTACAAATTGAAACAAATCAACTATAAACACACACTGACTTTTACATTATTCAACTTTCTTTTCTAACCTAAGATTTCATATATCAATTGTCAATTTTGCATCTACTTTTACATTATTCACATTCCTTTAAAAAGAAGAAATGATATTACATGAGCTAAAATACATGATCTTATGCTTTGATACTATATTAAAAATTTATGTGGATGAGTTATTCACGATAATTTGTATTTTAAAATTTTAAGAATACTTTGGTCAATAAATCAAACTTTTTCTTTTAAAACTAGGAACGAACCAAATTTGATCAGTGATATAGAAAGAAGAAAAATAATTGAAGGTGAAGGATTGATTTTTTTTTTTTTTTATCAAGAATATATATATATATATATATATTATCTTTGCTTGTTGAGTATACTCACACTCACTATAATTTATGACTTGGGGCTTAGTTGGCTTTAACTTGGAAAAAAGTGTTTTTTAAAGGTTCATTTTCATTTAAACAATTTTGGATAAAAACGGTTTTTTTTTTTTTTTTTTTTAATAAAGAAAACACTTGTATTTGCAATGGTTTCTCAAAAGTGATTTTAATATATAAATTTGTTTGATTTATTATTAGATTCTTTTTATTAATGTCAAACTACTATAAATGACGACTACAAAAGCGAATAGTGGTCATCGGAGGTCGGCCAATAACAGTGATCAAAGATGGTTGGAGGTGATAGTAGAAGGACTATGGAACATATTTTAATCAAATATTAAAGAATAGAAGGACGATGCTACCAACAACAAATAGTGAAAGTGAGGTAGAGAAGTATGGAACATATTTCAGTAATTTTAAAAATTAAACAAACTACCCAATCAATTTTCTAAAACTTGATTGGAAGCGTGTCTCCTAAACTTAAACTTATTTCATGAATTTTTTTTTTTCAAAATGAAGCCAAAGATATCCTTAAATTTATTGTATAACTTAATTTATAAGGTAACCAAATATACTATGCCCTGAGAAGTCCTACTGTCAAGATAACACTAGCGTTCAATTTTTGGCTATCTGCTCTGGTAATTCCGGCGACGTTTGTTCAAATCCAACTCCATGGCGTACAAATCTATGGCTACACACAGCTTTCGTAACTTCTCCACTGTCTCTTCCTTTTGCAATGCTTCAACAATTTCCCGGACGACGTATCCAATGACGTCTACATTTCGGCCAACACTACTCCACTCGATATCCGTCGCCTCTCGTTCCGTATCGGTCGCCGCCGGCAGTTTCACTTGGGACGACGTTGTCCATGTTTCTTTACCAGAAAGCTTTCAGGACGATCCTTCAGATCTGACGGGCTATTTCGAGAAGGTCAAGCTCTGCAATCGCGGATCAGTAGGTCTCTTTCTCCTTTTCTTTTTTGTTTCGCTGTACAAACGAAAGACGTAAAATCATTCATTCCGGTAGCAATTGTACGCGTTACTTCCTTTTACATTTTAAATTCAGCGGAGTAAAAGCTATAGACTAACGAAATGTTGTTCCATGTCGGTTTGGAATCGACTAAAATTTTCTTACAGGATACGCAATCTGAAATTCTTCCCTTTGTCATCGATGACCAAATTGTTGGCTACGTCCACCACGGGTGAGGCTTCTGCGTTATATCTTTCTGCATAACACTTCTTACCTTTAAAATATGATCCATCTGTGTGGCCAATGCCATTTGTTTGCACTCATTTTATCAAATTTAGCTTGTGTACAGTTGCTATATACAATCGATAGGTTCAACCGGTTTGTGGTTTGTTTAAATGTAACTTATGCAGTTTCGCTAAACACCTGAAACAATATCCGAATGTGTTTACCTTCCCCCGAGACGATTCTGTTAAATTTGGCGCTTACTTGACCTTGCATGAATCGTTGAAGACACCCAAGGATAGGACGCTTGCAGTTGGAGATGTAGTTAAATGCTTAGGTGAAAAAGTCATTCCAGGTACACGGAACGAGGTACAATTACACTACTTTTCAATATCCGCTTGCAACTGTTGCATTGGAAATTAAAAAAAGAAAAAAGAATTGCCTTCTTCTGTTTAACGGTTGAAATAAATTGGTCCTTTTTAGAATGGTAAATTTAGAAGAAGACAGTACTTCTTGTGGCTAACTGTGGATAACCATGAATTCTATCAGCTATACCCTGTTACTTCGTCCTTTGGTGCCCCGAACTTTTTCTCACTCGAACGTGCCGCAGCCCCTTATTTTGGAATAAAGGTACGAATGTTCCCTTTTTACTGCTTTGTGGAAATTTTCAAAACTTTGTTCTAATTTTGTGAAACGCACTTCAGTAGCTATATTTTGATCCTGCTTTTTGTTAGGCCCTTGAGAATAGCAGGCCATTTGATTTGTTGAATCTGTTTGCACAAGTTTCGTTGTGAGGTCCCAAAAAAATTGGAACCAGTTATATTTATAGTCATGGACTCATTCTGAATACTAAGATTTGAAGTAGCGGATGATTTTGCAAACTTTCTGGTGCTAAAAGAATTTTACTTGGCAACTGCTTTTCTTTCACACATGCTAATTTTCTGTCTCGATCAGAGATTTAATCATAGAAATGTGACGCACGTGCGCACACACACAAATGTATAAAAGATGTATGGGAAGTGGTATAAGAGGGAATTTTAGTACTGGGAGTATCGGGGAATGGATTTGTTTACTTAAATTGATGAATTGACTCGTTGGATGGTGAGAGTATTGCAGGGTTTGCCATTGGTACCTGGATAAATCAAGAACCTTTCTTGAGATTCTATGATGGATCATCTTACCACCATGGTGGATACCTGTCCTGCAGTGTTTGCCAACAATAAACTACTATGGAAATCTAAGTTTCCAAAAGGATCAGAGTTTTCTTATGCTTCTTAGCTCATGCCAAAGTTCATTTTACCAACCGTACCTAAAAGAAAAATCTCTTAGCCTTATCTCCTCAATGTTATGGTTCACTAGAAAATGATTGGGGCATGCCTCAAAGTAGCTTAAGAGGGCATTTTTCTTAATATTACTTTTGCAGGATAAGTGAAAATTTTTGAAGGGTTATATAGAATCTCTCTCAATGCAATGGTGTAAATGGAAAATTCTTTTTGAGTAGGGTAAAGCATACATTACTATAGCTGCTCTCTCGAGTTGTTCATACACTTCTGATATACTTACAAAAGAAGAGCCTAGACATTGAAGTGAAATTTATTGTTGAATGTGCATGTCGGAGATGGAAACTGGCTGCTTGGTTGAAGATAACGGAAAGTTATATTATTCCAAGGCTTGGTTTCTCTAACTTTTACCTGCCTTCTCTTGGCGCTTTTCTTAGCACAGGTTTATGGAGTTCATATGAATGGTTATGTTGAGAAGGAAGGGAAAAAGTTTTTGTGGGTTGCAAAAAGAAGTCAAACGAAGCCAACTTTTCCTGGAATGTTGGATCATTTAGTAGCTGGAGGGCTGGTATGTAATAAGTAATAGCTGTTGCAAGTCTCTTTTCATGTGCTTCTGTCCCGTTAAAATGTGAAAAGTAACGACTATTCTGCTTTTCTTCATGATTGGATGGTATGTGTGTTAGTTCCCTTAACCTTTTTCATTTCTTCTGCTAGATGTTTTTAGTCTTATAGATACTTTCCAGTAGGTTAGTATATCTAGCCTTCAAACCCTTTTTCAATTTGGTTCATAGTGTTTTCAAAGTTGCAAGGGTTAATTTTAGCCTTGAAATATCAAAATACTTCAATGAAATTCATGTTATTCGTTGAAATTGAAAAAGAATGGTGACATGAAATTTAAAAATATTATTTTCTATGAGCCAAAGTCTTTTGAATGTTTTACATCCATCTCATCCTATTTAGTCAAAAAAATCCGAACTCCTTATATAGTAAGATAATATATATATATATATATTATATGTTGAAATTATATTTTAGCCCTAAGGCCGTTTTTGTCTTTTATCAGTCTAGGGTTTCTCATTGTTTGGTTATTTATACCTGTTCCTGTATTGTGTACTGTGTATCTGAATTAAAAATAAAAACTCTTATCGTGGTTTTTTCTCCCTGGTCTAGGGTTTTCCATGTAACTCTAGTGTTTTTTCTTTTTCCCCTAACTTTTCAAGATGGTATCAGAGCATGGTGATGAAAACGTCGCTGGAATAGAAGAGATTCAGTCATCGACTCTAGTAAGGGATGGAACTCCAAGAGAAAACTCTAACAGTGCTGAAATTAGGGCTACCGTCGATCAATACCTACGATCATTACTTGGACCGATTCAGATTCAACCAGCCCTAATTGATCCAGCCGTTATTGTCGTCGTTGCCGTCGGAGGACCCCCACCACTGCCAACGACGACTTCAACCACACTGCCGCCACTGCCGTCGAGACTCGACCATCCGCCATTAGCCCAGCCCAGATACGAGTGTCCACCGTCGACTTCCTATGTTTTCCAGCCGCGGGGTTTTACAGCTGCTGATTCCGCTCCAGATCCCACTGGCGGAAGTGTTTCAGGTTAGTCTTTCTCCCTTCTGGCGTTACCTAGTTCTATCTACCCATCAAATCTTCCATCTTCGAGTCTTCCTTCATCATCGAGTTTTCCATGCCCTCTGAATATGCCCGATATTATCAGTTACCGAACCACAACATCATTTGAACCACCCAGTCCAACCAAACCCGATCCAGCCGAACCCTTTACAGCAACTTCTTGTCTCCCACTATTTTTCCTCTGGTCAGCCAGCTCCTCCCGTTGGTTTTCCCACACTGATAGAAACGATATCTTCAGGGGTTTATGGCAAAAATAACCTACAAGATTCATGGTGGGACTGTTAGTGTTCAACAGCAAACTGGCAACCTTCAACACCAAATTTCTGCACTTGGAGCAGCTGGTTAGATCTTCGGTCAATCCTTCAATAGATTTTCTACCAGATATCAACCCGGGGTTCCGTATGTTCAGAAATTCCGGTAACTACTTACCCTACTTTACTTTCACAAACATTATGTCTAGGTCTGTAGGCAATTCTGCAGGAATTTCCATTAGCGAAAAAAACTTAATGGACAAAATTATTTTTCTTGGTCACAATCTATGAGGATGGTTCTCGAGGGGCGGCACAAGTTCGGGTATTTACAGGAGAAATACCCAGACAAAACCCCGGGAATCCTCAGGAACGGATAATGGAAGGGGAGGATTCTTTCTTTGCTCAATTTTTAATAAATAGTGTGGAGCCTCAGATCGTAAGCCTCTTCTTTACTCAGCTTCTGCTCGGGATATCTGGGAAAGTTGTCCAGAAACTTTACTCGAAGAGGCAGAATGCTTCACGTCTTTTATGCCTTTGAGAAACAGGTGCATGAGTGCAAGCAAGGGACACTCGACGTAACATCCTATTTCAATAAATTATCACTGTTGTGGCAGGAGATGGATCTATGTCGGGAAATAGTTTGGAATTGCCCAGTTGATGGGGTTCAGTATTCGAAGATTAAGGAGGCTGACTGTGTTTATGATTTTCTGGTTGGCTTAAACTCGAAGTTTGATGGTGTTCGGAGCCGAATTTTGGGACAAAGACCAATGCCGTCCCTGATGGAAGTTTGCTCAGAGGTCAGATTGGAAGATCGAACCAGCGCTATGAATGGTACAACGCCTAATACCCTGGACTCTACTGCGTTTGGAGTCAAGTCATCGGGTTCAGAAAATGACAAACAGAATGGAAAGAACCCTCCAATTTGTGAGCATTGCAAGAAACCATGGCATACGAAAGATCAATGTTGGAAATTACATGGCCGACCTCCAAATAGCAAGTGGCGTCCTTTGAACAACAAATCTAAGTCCAGTCGCGCCTTCGTTAGTGAAGCTGTTGATGGTGCCCCTCCAGGGACGAGCCAGGTGGATCCAGGTACAGTTGGAATCGGCAATATTGCATAGTCAGGTACTCCCCATTCCTTTAGTTTCTTTGCTGAGGGAGATGAATCCTGGATCCTTGATTCCGGAGCAACGGACCATCTAACTGGATCATCTGACCAATTCCTCTCCTATTATCCAAGTGCTGGAAATGAGAGAATAAGAATTGCAGATGGGTCATTTGCCCCCGTTGCAGGAAAGGACCATTTATCTCCACTTCAAGGACTGATTTTGCATAATGTCTTACATGTGCCAAAAATATCATATAATTTGCTATCAATCAGTAAGTTAACCAGAGATTTGAACTGCAAAGTTGTGTTCTCACCAGATAATGTTTTGTTTTAGGACCTGAGCTCGGGGAAGATGATTGACACTGCCCGGCACAATAGGGGGCTCTATTTTCTTTCCGACGATGCTTCATTTAGGAGTTTATCTAGCACTTGTTTACTGTCTTCTCTTACTATTTCTGAAACTGATTTCTTATTATGGCATTTTCGTCTTGGACATCCAAATTTTCATTATATGAAATATCTATTTCCCCATTTATTTCGTAATATGAATGTGTCATCTTTGTCGTGTGATGTTTGTATCCGTGCTAAGCAGCCTAGGGCGTCTTTTACCTCACAACCCTACAAACCTTCCCGGCCCTTCCACCTAATACATAGTGATGTTTGGGGCCCTTCAAATGTCACAACGGTATCAGGTAAACGGTGGTTCGTTACCTTCATCGATGATCACACTCGTTTTACATGGGTGTTTCTTCTTACAGACAAGTCTGAAGTGACGACGGTCTTTCAACAGTTTTACACCTCCGTCGAAACCCAGTTCAATACCAAAATCGCCATTCTTCGAAAGTGACAATGGGCGTGAATTTGTTAATGACCCTTTGTGAGTTCTTAAACGCGAAAGGAATTGTCCACCAAAAATTCCTGTGCCTATAACACCTCAGCAGAATGGGGTGGTCGAACGGAAAAATCGCCACCTCATTGAATAAGCCCGATCCCTCATGATACCTGCATCCTTACCTTCGTATCTATGGGGGGATGCTGTTCTTATTGCAGCTCATTCAATAAATCGGATTGCCCTCCTATGTGTTCAAATTCCAAACCCCCTTAGAACATTTTAAAAATCCATCTCGTCCACTCGCCTTTTCCCTGAGGTTCCTCTTTAGAGTTTTTGGTGCACCGTGTTCGTCCATAATCATGGTCCTCATTAAAGTAAATTTGCTCCTAGGGCCAAAAATGCGTCTTTGTTGGTTATCCGCTCCATCAATGGGGCTACAAGTGCTTTCAGCCTTCTCTCTCGAAAGTAATTTTGTCACATGGATGTCACAATTTCTGGGAGGACAACCATTCTTTCCCGTTAGTCCTCTTCAGAGGGAGACTTCGAGTGAAGAGGCTAACACTTCCACCTACTTTGTTCCCTTAGACTTGTTTCCTGAACCTATCCCTAAAACAGAAACAAATGAACCTATCCTTCCTACAAAACAAGTGCCTTGGATAAACCTACTATAGGAAGCATCTCCGAAAGGAAATGGTTCCCGAAATTGTTTCCCCTGTTGCTCCGCCGGAAGGTGTTCAAGAGTCAGAAGGGGAACGGCTCAGGTTCAAGGTACCCCTAGTCATAATGACAATGAGTATGTTGATGGTGATATAGGACTCATTAGTGAAGTAAGAGATGATGATAGTGAGGTCAGGGATGATGGCAATAATGAAGCGCCCAGTGGTGCTTAGGGATGAAAATGAACAACAGTTGGGTACAGATCAACAGGTTGACAAGACCAATGAGATTGAGGTTGATGCTACCTTGGATTTGCCGATAGCTCTGCGAAAACGTACTAGGTCGTGCACCAAACACTCTATGACAAGCTTCTTGTCTTATAGTAAACTGTCTACGAGATTTAGAGCTTTCACCACCAGTCTGGATAATGTGATAATTCCGGGCAATGTGCACAAGGCTCTGGAAATTCCTGAATGGCGAGGTGCAATTATGGAGGAGATGCGGGCCCTTGACACTAACAGAACATGGAATCTGGTTAGTCTTTCGAGAGGGCACAAAACCGTAGGGTGCAAGTGGGTGTTTACTGTCAAATACAAGTCAGATGGAACTCTCGACAGATATAAGGCCATATTGGTTGCAAAAGGATTCACTCAGACGTATGGAGTGGATTTCTCAGAAACCTTCTCACCTGTGACAAAACTTAACACTATTCGTGTCCTCCTTTATGTGGCTGTTAATCAAGACTGGCCTGTCCATCAGTTGGATGTGAAAAATGCGTTCCTGAATGATGAACTGGAAGAAGAGGTTTATATGAACCCACCTCCAGGTTTTGAAGCCCAGTTTGGTAATCAGGTGTGCAAATTAAAAAAAATCCTTGTATGGATTGAAGCAGTTCCCTAGAGCTTGGTTCGATCGATTCACCACCATTGTTAAATCTCAGGGGTTTGTTCAAGGGCATTTAGATCACACCTTGTTCACTAAGAAGTCAGCACCAAGAAAAATAACAGTATTGATTGTCTATGTTGATGATATTATACGATCAGGAGATGATTCAGCAGAAATTGACAGGTTGAAACGACAAATGGTAGATGAGTTTGAGATAAAAAATCTCGGTACCTTGCGATATTTTCTAGGAATGGAGGTAGCAAGATCAGTAGAAGGGATCTCAGTGTCTCAGTGGAAATACACACTCGATTTGTTAAAAGAAACTGGAATGACAGGGTGTAAACCTACAGATACACCTGTAGAAGCCAACCTCAATCTGATAGAGTCAGCAGATGATGTTCCTATAAACAAAGAAAGATATCAACGGCTTGTGGGAAAACTGATATATCTGTAACATACTAGACCTGATATATCATATGCAGTTAGCTTGGTCAATCAGTTCATGCAGGCTCCATGTGAAAGACACATGGAGGCAGTCACACGGATCCTGAGGTATTTGAAGTCTTCTCCTGGAAAGGGTTTGGTTTTCAGAAAGCATGATAAAAGGTGTATCAAGGCCTACACAGATTCTGACTGGACCGGTTCTGTTACATATAGGAAATCTACCTCAGGATATTGTACCTTTGTGTGGGGAAACTTAGTTACCTGGAGAAGTAAGAAGCAAGACGTCATGGCTAGAAGCAGTGCCGAAGCCGAATATAGGGCTATAAGCTTGGGTATATGCGAAGAGATTTGGTTGAAGAAGGTTTTGGTAGATCTACATCAAGAAAGTCATGACCCGATGAGACTTTACTGCGATAACAAGGCTGCCATTAATATTGCACACAATCCGGTTCAACATGACAGAACCAAACACGTTGAGATTGACCGACACTTCATCAAAGAAAAACTAGATAACGGTAGCATTTGCATTCCTTATGTTTCGTCCAGCCAACAAGTTGCGGATGTTCTCACCAAAGGGTTACCCAGACAGACTTTTGACACCTGTGTTGGTAAGTTGGGTCTCATTGACATCTACGCCCCAACTTGAGGGGGAGTGTTGAAATTATATTTTAGCCCTAAGGGCGTTTTTGTCTTTTATCAGTCTAGGGTTTCTCATTGTTTAGTTATTTATACTTGTTCCTGTATTGTGTATTGTGTATCTGAATTAAAAATAAAAACTCTTATCGTGGTTTTTTCTCCCTGATCTAGGGTTTTCCACGTAACTCTAATGTTTTTTCTTTTTCCCCTAACTTTTCAAGAATATATATTTACCCTTGTTTTATTTAATTCCATTGACTTTATTGAATAAGGGCTTAATTGAACATGATAGTACTCAAGTTTATATGTTCACTATATTGGCCAAAGCCAAGGAAGCTTGAGATCTTCCCTTCCTCTCTATGCTCAACGAGCTACAAAACAAAAGAGAAAAAAACAAGCTATACCTCCCAACCTCTCTTAAAAGGAAAAAACTCAACTAACAGAATAATCTCAAAGAGCCCCACACAATCACTCAATTTCCACTCATATGTAACAACCTTTTATTCTCTATTATTTACATCACTTTACCCCTTCTGCCTTCCCCCCTTATTTCTCTTATTTCTTTGAGTATAAACATTCTTAACTTGGGGTCCATCAGAACATTCTGATGCCTAGAGACATGTAAACTTTAGAGGCTGAATTATATTTTTGACCTTAGTGGTAAGTAATATTGCATCCAGACTCCTGCTATAAGGTATCAGAATCTGTTTGTCTTTTAGTCTGCATGTCTAGTTTGATAAAGTTAGTTCATGCATACAACAATTGTCGATCTTTACTTTGTATGACCATCCATTTGGATAATAAAGTGTAAAAGTTAATAAAAAAGAGCAGGAAAGTTTTTTATACTACCATTTTTTTTTTGTGGTCAATTTACAACTCATTAATAAATTAATTGGTTAAACAGCAGTGTGTTATATGGAGTTGAGACTGGGTGTGAAATATGATGATTTTCATCGGAGCAGTTAGAAAGTTTATGCCTATGGATTTGAAACGTAGTTGTATATGCAAACCTGGATACTAATCAGAGGAAAAAGAGACAAGGGAGATGTAAAGTTTGAAATGTGCTTTTGAATGCTGAATACCATTCTTATTATCTTCATAGCTAGACCCTGACATTTTGATTGTGACAGCCTCAGGGCATCCCTTGTGGGGAGAACCTGATGAAAGAATGTGAGGAGGAAGCAGGCATCCCGAGATCAATATCAAAAGAGTAATTTTCTAACAAGAAATTTAATTATAATTTCACACGAATATAACCTCCATGTATTACATGGTTGTGGTGAACCTAGTGGCTTCACATGATGCTTTTGTTTTAGGGCCATACCAGTTGGTGCCATTTCATACACGGACATCAAAGGTTATGGTTACAAGAGAGATGTTCAATTCTGTTACGATTTAAAGCTTCCTGAGGACTTTATACCGGAGAATCAAGGTTAGTAGTCTGATAAATGTTCGTTTACATTACAATTCAATATGAAGCTTACAAGGTATTTGACTGGCTCCTAACTACTCACTTTTTGGTCGGACCCTGTGTATATATTCTGCATGCATATTGTTTGTTTATTTTTTCATTACAAATTTTTCTATAGTATGAAATCTTATTTCACTAACTTGCTGACTGTACTTTTCATAGATGGGGAGGTTGAAGGATTCATGTTGTTGCCTGTGGCAAATGTTGCAAATGTGATACGGAGGACACAGTTATTCAAACCTAATTGTTCTCTTGTCATTATGGATTTCCTATTTCGACATGGGTACATTTTACTATCTTCTCTGAATATACCTTTGTTCCTCGACCATTATTTGATTTAATTAAAGCTCTAATGTAGGTTTTGGTCGTAAATATTCGTTGGTTCAACCAAATTCTCATGAGTACAATTTTTTCTAGACCACATAGGATGTATTTGATTGGTGGTCTAACAAGGAGACACGATGGAAAATAGTTGTATTCCATGCCTTCATAATTTTTTAATACGTGGTTGTTCACTTTGTTTTTAGATGAGCAGATTCTGATTCTGGAAATAATAAAAAAGAAAAAATAAATGTTTTTAAAATATTCACTTTCTATGTCATAGAATTTAAACACAATTCCAAGATAGTTTTCATAAACAAGCACCAAATAGAAATTAATTACTGAATTCATTGATTCAGTAAATTTGAAGAAAAGAAATTGAATTTAGATAAGATACCAAATAATTTTTTTTTTTTCAAAAAAAAAAACCGATTATAAAAACACTGTCAAGACAGGTGGATTGGAGTCCATTTTTTCCTCCAGATTCTGATCAGTTTAGTCCTAAATCTTTTTACCCATGTGTAACCAATTCCAGTATAGGCTAATTACCACTCCTTCAGGGTATCCTTAAGAAGTCTACAGTTATTTGTATTAATTCATTTAAAAACTTGCAGGTACATTAAGCCTGAAAGTTCGGGGTACTTGGAGCTACTGCAGAGTTTGAGAAGTGGGACATGCTTCTGAATAAAACAATTTGCCCTATGCATTGATGAGAGGAATCAGGTTAATCTTATAAAACAATGAATTTGGATGGCTTATAAGTTGTTTATTGTTTTCGCAGAACTTTCTTGTTCATTAGATATATTTGTGAAGTCAAACAAACTGCCTTTTCTTACTTGGCTGTAGAGAATAAAATAAGTAGACTAAGTTTTGGTACATCTATTGAATGAAAACACCTCAACAAAATTACACGTAAAAGCCCATTACATGCAAAACAATCTTAATTTCATCAACTCCCCCAGTAATATAAGCACACTACACTTCACACTGACATTATTCACTTAATTTCATCAACATTATTCACTTTCTTTTCTAACCCAAGATTTCACTAAAGATCTATTGAGTGTCAAAAGCCCAAGACTTCACCAAGAACTTGAAGCAACTCGATGTGTGCAGTTAAGTGAGGGAAGTGTCCATTAGTGTTAATAACTCGCACTGTGCAACTTCCTTTGATTTTCTTCTGCATATAGATGGGAACCGAGGCAGGGACAACAATGTCGTTTTTTGTTTGCAGGATGATGCATGGAATGTCGACCTTTTCAAGAATATCTCTTTCATCTACGCCGAACACAGTCCTGGCCAAGGGCACTGCAACCTCAGGCCTCATCTCTTTCAAGCATTTCTGAAACCTGCTCAGTGATTGAGGATCAGCTTTGTCGACAACCAGAGAAGCGAAATTTGTGGCCCAATTTTCATAGTTGGATTCAATATTTGCTATGATTTGATCGATGTCCGATTTGTTGAAACCACCTTCATAGTCTTCTGTATTCATATACCTTCAACACAATGGTTAATATGTTGTTAGAAATAGTATATTCCAAATTTCCAGTGCTTCCTTTTTCTGTGTCAAATCACCCATTAACGAATATTTTGTACTCGGTTCACTTGTGATTTGAAAATTTGTTGAAGATTCAATGAAAATTAATATTAATTAGGGTGGAAGGGATATTATATGATTCCAAACACTCTAATACCATATTAAAAGCTTATGTTGATGAGTTATGATATTACTTTTAACAACAATTCAAACTTTCGTGAAATCTTTTAACGCATTTTTCATTAGATGAACTAATTAGTATAAGTAATAAATACCAAATTGATTCGCACTCGAATTATAAGGGGATCACAAAAATAATAAAATAAAAATTTTATATTATTTTTATATCTTATATTTTTAAATGTACAAAAAATAATAGCCAGAGAATTTGAAATTAACCCTAATGTCAGTTTTTTTTTAGCTTTTAAAACCTACTTTTTTTTTAAGAAATATTGGAAAAGTTTAATAACATAATATTGAAATTTCTAGGTGAAAATAGTGTTAATAAGCTTAATTTTCAAAAACTAAAAGAAATAATTGTTATTGAACCTGTCATATTAAAAAAAAAAAAAAAAAAAAAAAAAAAAAAAAAAAACCATTCAATTTGATATTTCCATAAAATTATAAAAGTGACAATGATCAAACACAATTTTTAATTGTTATTTAGTTAAAAAAAGTTTTCCTTGAAGCCAAAGGTGAACTTTCGATCTTAAATAAATTTAAATAAGGCATTTATGTATTTTATCTATTTTTATGTTCGAATTTGTTTGGCAAAAGTTCTATATAATAAACAACTATACAAATTATTACAAAATTTATTAATAAATGAAAAGAACTCTGCCATATTAAAAATTCAAATCTATCACCTTTATATTATAATAAAATAAAGAATTTAAAATGATGAAGCCAAAATGAACGCACATATAAAATATGCATTAAAAATTTCCTCTCTCATACTATAATAAACCGAAAAGAAAATTGATGACAAGTCTTTTCATCCCTCCATTATTACGGAAGAAAGAGAAAATGAGAGAGACAATAAAATAAAAAGGCTAATTGATATATAATTATTAAAACGAATGCAAATCTTAACCTCCTTTTGAATATATAATATGATATAATAAGAGATGCGATGACAAATATTTATCCCCAGAGGAAAAACCACTCCACAAGGACTTTAATATAAGAATATATTTTCCATAGCTATGAGAAGCCATGTTTAATGGGGGTATAAATAAAATAATCAAAACAATACTAAAATAATAAACAATCAAATACTCAAAACGAGTGCAGCTCAATTGACATGTAAATGTATGAATAATCAAAGAGTTTTTTTAATTAGAGTCACCCCACATTTATCGTACAAAAATAAATAAATAAGCAACCAAATAATCTCATCAATAAACTGTTACATAGCTAGGTTATCCAACAATAATTTCCTTTTTGGTCTAAAAAAAATTCATTTTCCTGTGTAACTTTCTTTTTTTGTTTTTTTCAGGGATTTTCTTTTTCTCTAAAAACAAAACAAAAGGATCAAAGTAAGACTAAGAGCTATTGTTGAAATTTCATTAAAGACTCAACTAGTTACAAATTTTCTTCAAAAAGGCCTTGAATTTGAATCTTCAACTCAACACATAGTTGACGTAAAAAAGCAAAGGAAAAAAAAAAAAGAGAGAAAAAAAGTTTAGGCAGTTAAATTCCAGAATTTGGCTTGAAATTAAAAGCATTGACTGGTAAGATCTAAATTTGAAATTAATTAAGGTTAGAAAAAAAACAAATAAATTCACTAATTCTTTGATACAATAAAATTCATCGTGTGAATAGTCAAAACAAGCATAACTTAACTGACATATGAAAACGTCATTGATCACAAAATACATAGTTCAAATCTTCATATCCATGTGCATATATGGGCCACGAACATGCAAGTACGAAAATTATAGGAAATAACGAATCCAAAATTGAACTGAAAAAAGAAAGTACCTGGGAGAAGAAGAAAGAAGAATGAGAGATCGAAAAAGGTCAGGTCTTTTAGTGTAAGCAAGGCAGCCAATAAGGCCAGACATGGAGTGGCCAAGGAAGATAGTGGAAGTGAGGCCAAGTTCATCAAGCAAAGCTATCAAATCTTCAGCAAAAGCAGAATAAGAAGAGTATTTTTTAGGATCAAACAAATTTGGATCCTTAATGGAACCAGAAAAGGTCCAATCAAACACAACAACTCGATACACCTGGCTCAGCTTGGGAACTATTTTGTCCCATAATGACTGGTTGGCTCCGAACCCATGAGCCAGAACCATGGCTTCATTTCCCGAACCCATAATCTTGGCGTTCATAGCCCTTGACAACGACCCATTTCCATTTTCCCCGGCCATAACAACAACCATTTTTTCACTACTACTACTATTCCTTTTATTATTGATCTCTAAAACCCAACAACAACTAACAAAATGGGTTGTGTGTTTGTGTCTTTCTTTTATAGGAAAGGGCGGTTGTTGGAAACTTAACAACTTCAACTATACCCCTTTAAATATTTCTTCTTTTTTATGCTATACTTTTTTAAGAAATTTTCACCTATATAAAAATTGTCAAATTATTTACGGAAATAATAAAAAAAAATATTGATAGACACTTCTATTAACATCTATCACATAGTATCAATAATAAATTTCTATCAATTTCTATCACGGATAGACACTACACTCATAGATATCGATAGACTTCTATTAGCGTCTATCGCATAATATCAATGATAGACTTCTATCAACTTCTATAAAATAAGATTAAATTTTGCTATTTCTTATATAATTTTCCATATTTTTCTATTTTTGAAAAGCCCCAAAATTTTTATATATAATTTTTTTTTTGAATTATACTTATTTTTATGCACTCCACTTGTTACTAAATTAAAACTTATCACAACATAAAAAAAAAAAATGATTTTTCTTTTGTTAGGTAATAGGTGAGGATACTATATGAGGATATAACAACCTAGGTTACACCTAATCATTGTTCTTAATTAATACTTAGTTTATCATCTTTAGTATATATGGTCCATGTGCTTCTTTAGTCCACAGTCATTTAATAATCCTTATTTGTGAAAGTTAATAGGAAAGAGTCAGTGAAACAATTAGATTAATAAGCGATCTCGAATGCAATAAGATACTAATTACTATTTTAAAAGTGAGTAGTTCGATTTCTACTAATAAATTGCATAACTAAAATGTTTAAGTGATATTAGTCGTATGAAAACCATATTTCTATATTAAAATGTCAAAATGAGTATAACTCAATTAATATATAATATTATGTTAGTAATTAAGAGTTTGTGATTCAAATCTTTTGATTAATACATCGAGAAATTTCTCATTTTATCATCTGGCAGACCGTAGACAAATGCTTAGAACCACAAAAATAATAAAAGTAATTTCAGAAAAAAAGAAAATTGCTTTGGCCGCTGAGTCATTTAACATATGTTTGACCACAGCCCATGGAGGAAGTTTTAAGTCATGGTAATATGAGTCGATATTATTTTTTAAAAAGTTAAAGTTAATAATTTTTTTTTTAAAAAAAAATGTTAAATTAGTAAATAAACATTCCGTATTTTGAACCAATAAAAATACTTATAATTTATATTACATTAATGATATTTTATCGCTTATTTTGTATGTTCATAAACTTTTATAGGAAATAATGAAAATGTCGACGATTGAAATTTAACTACAATTTTAGTTTGAGAAGTCACTTTATCTAATTAGATTTACTTATAAATGTAGTCCTTAAACTCCGATTACGAGTATGTCTATTTATGCCTAACATTTAAAATATTAAATAAGTCTCTAAATTTTCGATTTTTTTAGACACAAAAATTAAAAGTTTTAAAGTTTCATTAGACCCAAAAATCAAATTATTATATCTAATATGTATTATTTTTTACAAAATGACACAAAATTAAAAATCCATAAACTTGATAGATAAAATATTAAAAAAAGTTCTAGAATCTATTAGACACTTTTAAAAATTCAAAGATATGAACAAGTTTAAAACTCAAATTGTAACGATTTATTAATTATCTAACAGAAAAGGGAAACTTGATTTTTTATTTTTAGATATCTTAATTATTTACATGTTATCATAATCATTTTGAAAGATATGAAATGAATTTAGTTCAATAATAATGGATAATTAGGAATATTCAATCTTTATTATCTTCCAAGTTTGTTATATACTTAAAATATATATCACTTCGAAAGAGGAGCGTCCCCTTTCTAATTATATATATTGTACCACAATTACTTTCAATTTCAATCATAAAACCATGCATTAACATCATTATAATTATTCTTGTAATAATAAAGTACAATATAGCATTTTTCTTTAGCCACTGCATTTTACTGTTTCTTTTTCCTACAAAATCAATTCGATTATGGTTTATTTCTAAATAAAAATAAGATGTTAGGATAGTTCTGTCACTTGCATAAATCTAAAAATGGAAAAATAATGGATCAGTTTGTTAATCATTTGGGCCGTTTAATAATTATTTTGTTTTTAATTTTTGTTTTTTAAATTAAGTTTATATCATCCACATTTTTTTACAATGATTTGCATCTTTAAGTATACTGGTTGAAGTTTTAACCAAATTTTAAAGACAAAAACAACTTTTTAAAAGATACTTTTTTTAGTTTTCAAATTTTGGCTTGGTTTTTTAAACTATTGGTGAAAAAGTAGATAATAAAAGAAGAAATTTGAAAGTGAAAGTAGTGTCTATAGGCTTAATTAAAAAAAAAATGGTTACCAAATAGAGCCTTAGTTTTTTGTTTTTGTTTTTGAAAATTAAACTTATTTCATCTATATTTCTTACAATAATTTGCATATTTTTTAAATACAATGGTTGAATTCTTAGATAAATTCCAAAAATAAAAACATCTTTTTGAAAGCTATTTTTTTTTCAGTTCTCAAAATTTGGTTTGATTTTTTAGACCTTTGTAAAAAAATAATAAATAAAGAAATTTGAATGTGAAAATAGTATCTATGGACTTGATTTTTTTAAAAAAATAAAATGATTATCAAATGAAGCATAAGATAATCAAATTTTGTAAACATTTCCATTGTTTTTTTTGGATCTTCTTAAAATATATATATATAAAAAAAAGAGATTTAGCTTAGATATTTATGAACCCTTACTATTATTAAGGATTCATTTAATTAACTACATTCATGTTTATTTATTATTATTATTATTTTGAGAGTTCATAAAAGTTAAGCCCAAAATACACCGTTGATAATTGTGTGCATTTTTAATATCAAAAAAAGGGACAGAAAATAATCATAATTAAAAAAAAAAAAAAAAAAAAAAAAGGAGGAATAAAAATTATGCGTTTCAATTTTGGTTTTAAAAATGTCGGCAGATTTATTCTCAGCCACGAAATATAATTTCATTGCTAGAAATAGAAATATTATTTTTTAAGTGATCTTATAATTAACACATGTTCATTGAAAATGATATTTTTGTTGGAGAGTTATGAAATATAATGAAAGAAAATGTAATTAAAACAAATGGTAATTGTTTTGTAGGATTCACAAAATCAAACTTCTTAGGTCCTTTTTTGGGAAAAAAATTTGGGTCAAATTTCTAAAATTCATATACATGTGGCCTTAGTTTTTTTTTTTTTTTTTTTTTTGCGGGGTTATGATGTGTGCATGTATGTATCTTTATGTTTTTTCTAATAAAAAAATTAATTGACTTTATAAATATGTAATTTTTTAAAAGAAAACATAAATTTGGAAAATTTAATAAACAACTTTATGTTCGAAAACATTTAAAGTAATGCATTTTTAAGATGTTAAAGTTATATAAACAGAAAAAAAAACATTGATGGACATTGATAAACTTCTATCAATAACTATTACATAATATCAATGATAGACTTCTATCAGTTTATATTATTGATAGATACTGATAGACTTCTATCAGTCTCTATCAACCTTTATAAAAAAAATATATATATTAAATTTTACTATTTTGTATAAATAATTTCTTTTATCTTTCTATTTTTGAAAATTCTAAAAAAAAAATATTATTAATAACATGCCAAATTAGGTCATAATATAAGTTCAAATGTAAATACAGATTTTTTCAAAATTAATTTTTTTTATGTCCAATGACCTTTTTATTAGTTTCTGTTTAGTTATTCAATTTAACATAGCTGGTTTGTAAGGTAATTTTTTTTCTCTTTTTGGAAAATAGTTGGTAAGGTAAGTGGTAGGAGAGATAATACTTGGAGGTTTGAATTCTATTCTTAATTTCTTACATGTTTTCGATAATAAAAATAAAATAAAAGGTCACACGTTAAAGTTTCCATAAAATACGTGTTTGATCCTATAATTAAAATAGACATTCGGAAAGTTTTCCAGCTAAGTTGAATAAATTTGAAAATTTAGAAACTAAATCAAATATTTTTTAAAAAAAAAATCAAAGGCTAAACAAAATAACCTTGAAATTAGTATAAAGACTAAAATATTGTCATATTTAAAAATTTAAATATCAAAATATATGATCAACACCTAAAAAAGAGAATTACATACCTAGCAAATTGAGGTTTAAAATAATAGCAAATCTAGCACAATATAAAAAGGTTTTGTAAATATGACATTGCTTTAAATCCAACTCAAACTAAAAAAGAAAAGACTTAATCAACATAGCACAAGCTCACAAGTTTGACCAAGACGTCTAATAATCTATCAATAATAGATCAGTGATTAAAATCAATAATGTACTATAAATATAAAATATTTAAATAGGGGAGCAAATTTTGTTAAAACAATCATACATATATACATAAATTGTTCTTAGGGGACAAGCAAATATGAGAATTAATTTACGAGAAAAGGATTTATCTTTATTTTAAGAAAAAAGAAAAAAGAAAAGGAAATAGGGATTTAATGAAAAGTAGGGTGTTGTCGTTTTATATGATTTAAAATAAAAGAAAGAAAGTGAGGGTTGGAGATAAGTCCAATGGCCACCTTTTCTCATTCATTTTCTTCTGTCCCCACCACGTTATCTTCCCTTTCTCACACGAAACTCTTTCATTTTATTTTCATTTACAATATTTATTCTTTTATTCATTTTTTTTATTCCTTTTCCCCCTCTCTCTTTCTCTTAAATCCTATTTTGATACACATATTTTTTTCTTTCGTATTTGTAAATTCAAAATCTTCATTTTTATTTTTAAATTTTAAATTTTTATTTATTTTGATCTAAGAGTGTTCAAATAATCTGACAATCTCAACAATCCAGACTACTCAACCCAAATTCTAAAAGTTGGGTTGGGTTAGTTTTAATTTTTTTTAGTTGAGTTAGGTTCGAGTTACATTTTTAAAATTGGGGTTGACCTAGCCAATCCAACTAGAATTTCTAATATATATATTATAACTTATAAATATTACTACTTATACATATTTTTATGATATTTGTTTGAAGCTTGTAATAAATATCTTGAATTCTAATATTAGTTTTATAAATTTCTAGTTATTAATATGTGTGGTAACAAACTTAAGTATTTTTAGTTAATAAAAAGATATACTAAAAAAAGAAAAATAAATAAATAATCCAACAATCCAACTCAACTGAACCCGAAATTTAAGAGTTGGGTTGGGTTGGGTGGGAGGCTCTATTTGGATCATTTTGGTAGCCAACTCAACCAATCCGAAATTTCAGATTCTGGGTTTGTCCAAAATATCCTCCCAGCCCAATTCAATCCAACCTATGTATACCTCTATTTAGGTCTTTAGACTTTCAACTTTGATTCATTTTGGTATCTAAACTTTAAAAAAGTGATAATTTTGATTGCTTAAAAATAAAATAAATAATAAATAAAGGAGTCAAAATGATTATTTTTTAGAAGTATAAACACAAAAAATGAACAAAAATTAAAAATAGTAGAAACGACAAAGAATATTTTGAAAATATAATAATCAAAATGAACCGGAAAAAAAAAAATAGAGATTGAAGAGTATTTAAAGTTTTTTTTTTATTTAGAATAAAAAAAATTAAAGATTACCCATTATCAAATCCATATAAAAAATGAGTCATCAAACGTCATGACTTTCAATTATTTCCACAAAACCCGAGATGAACAAAAGTGCAATTTCGTTTGCATTCGCCAATTTCTAATCAACAATCATTCAACTCAATATTTTCCTCCTCAAACATATCTTACAATTAATTATTAGATCCCATAGTTATATGGTTGATAACTTTAACTAATATTTTCCCTCTACTTTTTTGTTGCATTTAATACTATCATATTCAAATTTTTATTTCAATTGATATATTAAGTTATTTCAAAATTAGTTGTATGAGAATATAGATCTATTCTAGATCTCAATAGTTGTCAAATATATATATATATATTATTGTAAATTTACTCATGAGAAGAAATGATGCCTAACTTGATAAAATTTAATTAAAGTGATTTATCTTTTTCCACTATTTCCATATGCCAATGTCCACACACACATATAGGAAAAAGGGATTTTGTTGGGAGGGGATGACTTTGTCAAAATTTTAATTTTTAATATAGATGTGTGTTCTTTCTTATGTATAATACATGTTGAAAAGATTCTTTCAGTAAAAAATTAGAAAAGAAGAATATAATTCAAGACAAAGAGAACATCTATAATAAATTAATTTTGTAGTGTCAATACAAGCTATGTTTAACTGACATAAAATTTATACTATCAATCATAAGGTTAAAATTTTGATTCTTCCATCCCACACGTTATAAGAAAAAACCAAAATTTGTTAATTAGTAATTAAAAAATAAGTGGTTTATTATAAAGTTTGTTTGTGGATTTTCATTGAATAGTAATGAACTATTATTGAGTGGATTTCCATTTACTCTAATTTGAAAAATAAGAATTTAGAAAATATTTTTTTGTATAAAGGAAGGAAAGAATTTATGGTCTTCAATAAATTGAATAGAATTCAATTTCCTATTCCTCATTCAATTAAGAAGAGAGTTATTTCTATTTTTGTGTACAAGGTTACATCCTTCAAAATACATAATTTTTCTTAGATTTGATTCTCTCTATCCTTTATTCTAATTTTACAATGGCATTTTAGGGTGAAAACATTTAGATTTCAAGAATTCAACCTTTTTTTTTTTTTTTTTTACCAGAATAAGATTTCACTATTTCCTAAAAGCTAAAATTTGATTTTGTGTCATCCAATTGATCTTACTTTTAAAGAGATTTTTTTTAATATACATACATAAACACAAGAACATTATTCACATTACTTTTCTAATTTTATTTTTTCAACCAAAAATAAAAAAAAAAATTAGTTGATAAAATTAATTATTTTAATTGAAAACTATAGTATATAAGCAAGCACGTTAGTGGATATTACAAGTCAACTTTGATGATTTGGACCTATGTTCTATTTTACAATAAAAAAACTTAGGTGCAGGATGAGTTGCACTCATCTATTGTGCAGCCTCTGCTACATTCAATTAAAAATTGTCATATAACAATTCATTTTTTAAACAAATTATTGAATTTTTTTTTTTGTTATGTAGAGGAAGGAGAGCATAGAACTTAGGTGCACCGTACCCTAATTAAGTACACTTTAAGTTGCACCTAAGTATTATTCTTTTTTTATATAGATTTATTTGCCATTTATGTTCACCATGGTTATTTATTTACAAAATAATTGAAATGAATGATTGATGTGCACATCAATTAACAATAATTTTTTAACCCTTTATATTGTTAAAAAAAATAATAATAACAAGCAATATTTTCCTCATGAAAATATATATATTTAAAAAAAAGTTAAGAATTGCTTTGAAAGGTTAAATTAAAAAAACAATCAATAATTTCTCATGTTTTTGTTTTTTTAAAGGAATTTCATTAAGTCAACAAGCTAACCACAAACAAAATCCTCATGAAAAATACAGAACATCCAATCAAGAAAACAAGAGCCTTAACGGACTTCATTCATTTCTTAAATAGAAGAAGACAAGACACTAAACATAGTCATACAAAATTCGAGAAAGCGAGTAAAAATAACAAAATTACATGAACGATTATACTTAACAAATAAAATGACACTACACGATAAGCAAATTCTATCGTATAACATCAACCCAAGATGAGCAAGATCCTCAAATAATCAATCATTCCCAATTCTTAGACACTCGAGAATTGATTCATGCAAGGTGAGCCAATAAGAATTTAATTTAAGAATTTTTTTCATAGACGAAAAGGGTCTTTTGGCCAAAAAGTTGTGCAAAAGTCAAAAAAAATCAAATGCACGTGCCTATAGTCAACCCCTTTTATTTTCTGTAATTGGAAAGAGAGACTGAAAAAAAAAAACAAAAAGAAAAACTTTTTTCTTACTTTTTCGGATTTTCTTCAAAAAGCAATAAAAAGAGGTTAATGGCATGAATACACATCAACATATTACCTACTCCACCAAGGAAATATATATATATANATAAATAAATAAATAAATAAATAGTACCTAATCCAACACTTAGTATTTAACGTCAACAAAACTTTGGTTAATGGCCTTTTGTCTAACCTTAATTGTTATATTATGTTAGACGAAGTATTGTCATGTTAATTGTCTTCATATGCACAGTTAGAGGAAACTAGAAACAAAGAGGCAGCCAACTAATAATAATAATAATAATAATAATAATAATAATAATAATAATATCGTTTTGATCATCGTACTTTGTACTTATTATTTTAATTGAAAAGATGAACAGACGTTGTAATTTTTATAAGATATATGAGTTACTTCTCTTTCATTTGTCAATTAGTTTCGAGTTTGCACTCAATATTTATCTAAAATTATATAAAGTGGGTATTTAGTAAAGAAAACATAGTATTTAACCCAAGAATGATAATCCCAAAAGAGACACACTTTGAAGGAGATATTTTGAGGATCTTACATTGTAAAAATGTAGAGACTTCATGTTTTTTATGCGAATTTTATTCTATTTTAATCTAAATATGTTAAAATTTTAAAATTCAATCTTTATACATGCGATAAGTCTTAAAATAGTCTCTATTATCACTTTATTGTCAATTTGTCTAAAAAAAAAATTAGTCTCTATTAATCTTTTTACTCCAAATTTCAAAAAACATATTTACTTTTTCTTTTCTACATGTTAATTATTATTATTATTTAACATAAAAATTAACATTTTTTGGTAGAGAGATCGAATGTCTGAATTTGAGGTGGATTATACAAATATATGTTGGGTGAGTTATGCTCATATTAGTCATAAAAATTAACTTCTAATGACATAGGGACTAAATTTAGTATTAATTGAAATTACAAAGACTAAATTTAGTCATTTGAAATATAAAAACGAGATATTTTAACAAATCAAAGTGGATTCAGATCAACGATAATTAATATGATTTTTTTTTTATCTCGAGGCTAAAAAAAAATTTAAAAAGAAAAGAAAAAGGTGGGAGTAAGTGTGGGGTTGGGTACAATTAAAGGCAAAAGGTGAAATTTAAGAGAAACGTTAAGGTGGGGGCGTTGGATCAGCCGAAAGAGATAAGAGAAGAGAGTGTTGTTTGTCCATCATTTATTTCTTTTGGTTTGGACACTCCGTTTGTTTGAACATTAAAAGCTTTAAATAATAATAATAAACCTTTTTTCTGGAGCAACGCCTTTAATGGCGGAGATGGACATGAGAGTGGGTCCCATTATTCTCTCAACAAAAAAAATTTTAACGGTTGAGGAAAGCAAGCCATTCATTAACACACATTGCCTTTCCCTTAGCTTTTCTCCCCTTTTTCCTTTTTTTTTTAATAGGTAATATTATTATACAACAAAAAGAGGAATCTCACCGTCTAGATCAAGATATCAAATCAAAAAGAGTACCTACAAAGACGCATAGTGGTAAAAAAACAGAATTAATAATGAGAATACGAACAAATAACAAAACATTCAAAAGAACAAAAAACACCCCACAAATCGAAGACATCAGAAACATCCTTTTCCCTTTGGTGGGTTCTATTAAAAAAAAAATTTGCCTTTTCAAATATATCTGCAAACAACCATGACTCTTCATTTATTAGCCGGTTTCTAATTCATTGTATTTTTTAGATATACCCATCAATTCTCTTCCACCACAAAATTAGAGATACAATATGCCTTTCACATTATAGCTTATGCATTCGAAAACCTATAACTCATCGAGCATAGTTAATGTGTATTGTTACGATATAAACAATCGATAAGTAAAGAATCGTACAAGAAGAAATTGACACATAGATTTATATAGTTTGCTAACTACATCCACTGGTAAAGAGAGACGCCGTTTAATTAGTTTGAAGAGTAACAAAGTACAGATAGATACTAATAAGGATTAGAGGGTTTATATATGACACCTCTTTTTAAATAATAAACATAATATAACCCAAAATAAAGTTTGAAACATAAAATGAATATAATATCTATCTAACTTAGATTTTGGGACCAAAATAAAACCCATGTGGTCATTTAGAACATCAAATAACAAATTTGAAACATTCAACCTATATTGTACTAAGAGTAAAAAAAATATTTAGGTGCATCATGCCTTTCTACTAAATTATCCAATCATAATTTGTCATGAGTAGATTCTTCATTTTTTTTAAAAAAATATTTTAATTCTTTTTTATGTATAAAGATTCATGTATCTTGAAAGGAAGATTTTCAAAAATAGAAAAATAATGAAAACTATTTGCATAAACTAGCAAAAATTTAATCTTCTTAGATAGAAATCTATTAGTATATCATTGATACTATGTGATAAACGTTGATAGAAGTCTATCGTGTCTATCAATATATATTTTTATTATTATTTCTGTAAATAGCTTGACATTTTTTCTATTTGTGAAAATTTCTCATCTTGAAATGCATCCAAATATTACTCTTTACCATTTATCCTCATATTTGTTGCACTAATAATAACTAGATTCATGAAATTTATTTTTTGTATTTTGAATTAGTCTTATAGATAAATAAGAACATTGGTTAGGTATGGCCTAGACTACACCCATTTACATGTAACTTTAATTTTTTACATAGTAGAAAAATAACCATTCAAATTTTTTTATATAAAAAATATTTATCACATGACAATTTTTAATTGAACAACTAAGTGAAATGTACAAAAATAGATACAACACCGATGAATTTGAGTATTTCTCTTTAATTTATATACATATATATATATATATATATATATATAGATAAAAACTGCTGGAGAAGAATCAACTTCTCGCAAATTCCACATAAGGTATTCTCGTCTCCGTCCAAGCTCTTTTCTCAGTTTATGAAGGGACAGGGACGTTGATGACTTTCCTATTCATATAGACGAAAGATTAGTTGTTATATTTAATTTATTCAGTCTGAACTGCAAGAATTCTAATCAAGATTGGCGAAGAAATGGGTGGATATTGATTCTTTCTACACCACATGCTGTCAGATAACAAAATACAAAGAAACAGATAGGTTTCTCTAATTTACATGCATAAGATTGATATTTCACCGTTTCAACTCGCTTTTAAGCATCAATTACATTACAAGCTTACAATATTACATAAAAAATAACTGAAAAAAAGGATTTCTATCTCTAACTTCATCCAAAGTGGTATGCTTTTAATTCAACAATCTTGATTTCTCATAGCCTAATCTTCAAATTTGCTTGCAACTCTACACTGCCTGCAGGAAACGACACCATCATCGATAATGGAAGAACTATTAGAGAAGTCCAACTTAAGATTTAGGAATTCTACAATTTTACCTGTGCTGGAGTTAGCTGAGGAACATCAACTAACCTCTCCATCATTTGCAGTTGATCATAGGGAGCAATCTACACATTAAATAAGGTTTACATCAGAACTTATTTATAAAACACAGTTGATTTCTTTCCTTCATAATCCACAATCAGGGTGGTAAATTTTAGCAGGCTACATATTTGAAATGATGTTGGGAGGTGTTTTGGCAAAGAGTGGGGTCGTGAACTCCATAGAATTGTGGAGTCTGCATAGTTGTGAACTTCTAGAGCTTATAGTATAAGGAGTTAATAAAGTAGAAATTAATATTTTTTTAATAGTGAGACTCACAAACTTTTTGAGCCAAACAAGAGGTGGAGTTCACAATTCCAAATCCCTCAACTCTTTACTTCCCAAATCCTTGGACCAAACACTCCCTAAAATCGCTGTTGTCGTTTTCAAAATCAGTTAAAAAATGTTTTTAGTCATTCCAAATCAATTTTAATAATATGAAAATTGTGTTTAAAAATGTAAAATTAAACACTGAATTGATTTTGAGTGATTAAAGATGTATTTCGATGATTTTAAGTATGACAAAAGTAATTTTAACAATTTCAAAGTCATTCTTAATCTTGTACTTAATGTGCCTCGTCCCTATCTGCTTCTTTTTTATTGTTCTTTCCTTGTTAAGGTATTTGTTATTGCATGATCCTCACTGGCCAGTGGGAGGGGTGGGGTGTGGAGTCAGAAAGTGTCTGAAGCAAAAAAAAAAAGTTAAAAAGGAAAATTTTCACAAATAGAAAAATGTTAAACTATTTACAAAAATAGCAAAAAAAATATTGATACATACTGATAGACTTCTATCAACGTCTATCATGATAGATTTCCATCAGTTTCTATAGATTTCTATCAGCCTCTATAAAAAAAAGATTAAAATTTTACTATTTTGTGTAAATAATTTCCCTTATTTTTCTATTTTTGGAAATCTCCCAAAAAAATAAATAAATGAATTACAAAACTGGAATTTTCCAATAGCGCTAATCAAACATAGACAGTCACTCTAGCAACCTGTCCCCAGATTTTAAAATGGTTGGTTTGGAAGCGAGTCAATATCCTTCGCATTTATTTGTGACATCAGTGTTAGGTATATGTTATAATGCTAGAGATCTTTTTCTTTGTGTTTTTCCCACTTGAAGATAGAGATAAGGTTAGTTATTGCGCTGACTTCTCTCTTTGATAATTTGCATATCGATTGACAAACTTCCAATATAGAAAAGCCCAATTTTGTTTGGCTTGTCCTCTCCTCTGGTTTTTTTATTCTCTAAAATGAATCCATATCTTACCCAAGAAAAAAAAAAAGAGGCAAAAGAAAATGGCCCCCCTCCTCAATCAACAATTTCTAAATGCAATCTTGCTCACCTGATTAAATCCATCAGGCCAGGTAATTGTCACAGCATAGTTCCCCATGGGCTTGATTTCCTCAGGTTGTATATCTTCCGGAATATCAGTGTATTGCAGTTTTTGCTCACCTGTCCATTCGTCCTGTTTTGGGGGAAAAAACAAAACTCTCAAGTCTTAGGGTTTAAAATCTTAATCATGTCTTTAATCAACCATGAAAGAAGACTGATCAATGTTCTCTTTTCACACGAAAGATATCGTTTTCTTTGATAGATTGAATTAAATGATCAAGTAATGTCAAAGAAAAAAAATTAAATGATCTAGTAGAAACTTGAAAGTTTAGGCTGTCATTTATTTATTGCTATATCAACCAAGTCTCAATCACTAGAATCCTCTTCTCACCTATATGTGACGAGTCATGACAATCATGGCTATGAAGGAGCTGGGTTTAATAGCCTGATTACAATTTAAAATTTTCTACGCCCTAAATATTGTGTACTAGTCAGCTGGTGTACATTGACAAGCATTGATGAAACTGACTCGCTAGCCGCCCCGTTTTTTTCCCCCTTTTTTTTGTTCACTGCTTGCTAGTTGTTATTATAAATTTCAAATGGAATCACAAACTTCAAGATGTGAGCAAAGCAAGGCATAGAGAAAACTAAAGTGCAACTATCATCACATCATATATTCCGAAATCCCAAGAAATTATCTTCCAGTTCCAACAATGCGTTTCGATTGGAATTGGTAGCTATCACTTCGCCATTCTGTTCTACCCTTCTTTTAACAATCGTTTCTTTCAAATATCAAGAGGGGGAAAAGAAAAACTTACTAAAATTTATGGTGGCTAGCGAGAAATTAAAAATAATAATAATAAAAAATCATTTTACAATTTATAAAAGAATGTACTCTGTCAAAGAAAGAATATGAAGTAGAACAAATAATATAATAGGCATTAATCAAGAAAAACTAGTGTGCATTGACCAGAAGCACAAGAGGATGACCTCAATCCCAACAGATCACACGTTACTCCCTACCTTTTCCTCCTATAACAAATCTTATCTCATGACATTGATATCGACAATGACAACTCTCCACATATCTCTATAACGATATGATATTGTCCACTTTGAATATAAATCTACATGATATTAATTCTAGTTTCACCCAAAATGCTCTATACCATTGGAGTAAAGTCCCTCACTTATATACTTATGATCTTCGCCTTTTAGCCAATGTGAGACTTTAGTCGCATACCCAACAATCTTCTCCTTGAATAAAGTTCTATCAACCTCTCAATAATTATCTGACCATCTAACTCTTATCCATGTCAACTCCTCTTCTCTAAAGCACACCACTAGTCTAATAGAGCTCAACCACGAATCTCCACTATGACAACATCTTCCAAGGCTCACCACTTTGTTTGGCACCCAAGGATTCAACCAACATGGCATAGTCAAGGGCATGGCTCTAATACCACTTGATAAGAACTACGACGACCCTCTATGTATCTCCACAATGGTATGACATTTTCCACGTGGGCATAAGCTTGCATAATTTTGTTTTTTGTTTCACCTAAAAGGTTTCGTACCAATGAAGATATTTTCCCTCACTTATATACATATGATTTTCCCCTTGTCTAACCAATGTGAAACTTTGGTCACATTTCTAACATACATGACATTTTTTTTTTTTTTTTTAAAGAAATACAACTTTTCATTGATATAATGAAAAGAGTCTAAATGCTCAAAATACAAGCATATGACATTTTCTAAAGCATAACTCTCCCTCTAGCCTATAACGGACTCTTACCCCCTAATTTTCCCTCTTTGTTCCTCATGTATGTGCATTTGATGGGAAGCATACCATACTAATAGACAACTTTTGAAGAAAATTATTCCGGTTTCATGTCTTTGGCGACAGAGAAAATATACTTCAACATTTCTCATATTAGTGAAATAAATTGAATCTAATTATTTCTTTAATAACATCATTATTCAGCTTGTGCAATTATTATTTTTTAATCCATAAATGTCTACAATTATTATTTTTTAATCCATAAATGTCTACGCCATCTTATGTACATCTCGACTAATTCTATAGAACAACCTACCTATTTTTCATTGATTTTTCTCTAAATACTCACTTTTTGTCTTTAGAATTAATTTCAATTAATAAATTAAAAATCGTCAAAAGAATTATAATTAATTAAGTTTCACTATTTTGATCACTTTTAAAATTAAATTTAAAATTCCACTTCATAAGTATTTTTAATTAATTAATAGAAATTGACGTCAATGATTGAAAGTGAGTATTTAATGAAATTGAGGTTAAAAATGTAAAATTTTGAAATCCATGGACAAAATTGAAATAAAACTCAAATCTCATGGATAAAACTGTAACATTTTGAAACTTAGGGACTAAATTGAAACAAAATTCAAAACTTAAGGACTAAATGTGTAACATTTTAAAACCTAAGGACCAAATAGAAACTAGGGCTAAAATCTAGAGACAAAATCTAGAGACCAAAAAAGTATTATTCCTAAATTTCAATATTTAAACAACTAGTAAATATGTATGAAGAAAAAATTTGTTCATGTGCAGCTAAGTCCATGCCCTCCCATCTACATACCGATTTTTTTTTTCTTTTTTTTGAAAAAATGTTTAAAAAATGAATTGTCACATAGCAATTTTTAATTGGGTGCAATAGATGGTTGTACTATTGCCCATTAATAAGAGCAACATGTCATCATAGACATGACATTCCACCAAAGATTTTACTAAGAGGTTACAAGTGGCCGTTAGCACAACATTACTAAAGCATCTAATTGTCTTTTGAAATACCATACGATTGGAAAATGTAGGAATGTAAAGGCTGCATTTAGGTAATAATCGAAGTAATAAACTACAATCAATTAAGATCACTGAACATACCACACTCTGGGCAGAGCGGTCATTTCGTCTCACGGTTGCAGGATGCAAAAGGAATTCTTCATCAGAATCAGGTACCTTCACCCTGATTGCTCGGATCGTTCTATCATAAGTAACAGCTGTTGATACTGACATTTAGAAAGGTATAATGAAAATCAGCATCCTTTTTGTAGCATGAACAATTAAAATCGTTCTTAAGAATATATTGGGCAAGCTTTAGTATAATACCAACACAATTGTTAGAAGGTGAAAAGAGAGTACCTTGTTGCCGGATCTTGGCACACTGTTGCACAACACAGACCCCAAGATCCTGAAATGTCTTGGCGACTTCACCTTGAGGATCAGCCACCGCTTCAGGTATCCCACTATCTCCTGATGCTGATAGCTATCCAAATTAAACAACAAACTTTGAAGCGCTTAAACAAAAATTTAAATTGGGCCAGAGGACACTCATAAATGTCGTCAAGGGAACTTAACATCAGACTTACAGTTGGTCTAATAGGAAGATCAAACAAGTGAGGAATTCCAAACTGCTGGACAACCTGCAATTAATACACTACTTCTTAGCTGTAGTTGGATAAATCTTTTCTACCTTCAAAATAGTTCTCAGGATATGCTACGTGCCTGAGAACCTGAACCTCTGCCAAATGGATAATAACGTTTTCCGTCAGCATCAAAGTGGCACATGTTCTCAACCACGGCCACACAGGGCACCTAGAGTAAAATCGGTATCTTCAAGTTAGAGTATGTCTGATCATCAGACCCTTCTGTCTGTTAGTTCATGGATTGCCCAGTAAGCAAACTTTACATAATGACAATCAATTAAATTTTCATCAGAAATTCCAAACCTTCAGTTTTGAAAACATGCGAACTCCTTTAGCAACATCAATGAATGCTAATTTTTGTGGTGTGGTTACAATAACAGCAGCAGTTAATGGGGCCACCTGAAAATGTTTCTTTATCATATCACCAATAATAAACAACGGAATCAACTAAGCTTCAGATGTAGAAAGGTCAGCAGAAATGTCCTGGTTGGAAAGGCTATCTACAATAATTCAAATATACTCCAAAGAAAATACCAATGGAAAATAAAGCAATAATAAGACACCAAGGAAGAAACTATATTATAGAGGAAGAGTAAAGAACCTAATGCATCAAAGAAAAGGAAAACACAATTTCAATGAACTCTTACATTGTTAATTTTTTTGAAACGTGAACTCTTACATTGTTATTGCAAACAGGCTTGAAATATTATAATGGGTTAAAGGAAATTTAAAGTAAAAATACAAACAAACCTGACAAAGAGTGAGTTGAATGTCACCGGTTCCAGGGGGCATATCAATAACTAGGTAATCCAACTCACCCCTACAATATTTACAGCTGATTAGGATTAAAAAATGGTTGCCTGTCCTTACACTGATAATAGGTAGCCACTCGTTCTATTAGGACAAGGTACAAAATCAAATTCATGTGTTCAGATCATAATTAAAGAAACTACCGGCAGGATACAATAAACGTAAGCTCCTAAGGCCTCATAAGCAAAGAGGAATTTAGTAGCTATACCATTCTTCCTTTTTGGTTATGTAGATGGAGAATAAATTGATAGTGACATTCTATAGGTAAGCTGTATTTTAAATGTGCCTACTAGATCAGTTTACAAAATTCGATATTTTAGGTCCAATTGGATCATCTCCTTTTTCTGGTGATGCAAGGAGGAAACTGATTCTAACCTTCAAGAGAGTAAACTGGAATGAAATGTAACGACTAGCTTATTTAAATATAACACATTGCTGTGAAACCATCTAATTATTAAACTAAAGCTAAACCAAAAGAAGTGCAGACTTTAACACTTCATAAGTTGTACATTTGAAAATTGTATCTTTAATTAGAACTTTCAAATATATAGTTGGTCGGGTATGAGGGAAAATATGCAGAACATTTTGTTTTAGTTTTTGCCTTGAAACTTCTCTTGATTTGTTTCTTTCTTCATTAGTTTTAGGAGCTTTTGTTTGAGGAAAAGAGTAGATATGTAATGAAAATATATTAAATAGTTAAAATTTACCCAAGTCCCGTAATTAACTGGTAGTTTCAGTTTGATACATGCGGAATAAATATGATCTCTTTACTAATGTATTCATGATTTCTAATTTGTTTACCAAGAGCACAAACCATTCAGCAGTAGTCAGTAGCTGGGTAATGACACCAGAAACCATTGGACCTCGCATTATGGCACGACCCTGTCCTGCAAATCCAAAAGATACCAACTTGACTCCCAAGTATTCAGTTGGAAGAATGGTTCTCGTCTCTGGATTCTGTAGAAATTTTAGACATTCATAATCTACCGTCACCGACTGAGAAAATTTTTATTGAAATGTTGAAAAGATACCATTTCTAGCAGTCTGTTTTCAGGGGAAACCATAGTGGGCAAACTTGGTCCGTAAACATCAGCATCAAAAATACCAACTCTAGCACCCATACCAGCCAAAGTATAAGCCAGATTTACAGCTACAGTTGATTTCCCTACACCTCCCTGCATTAAATGTTAGCCATCTCCTTTAACAAGAAAGAAGAGGAGAACATAACAGAATTTCCTGATGCCAAAACAGTAGCCATTTTTTCCCCCTCAGATGCAAAGACATTAGATAGCAGTTTTCCACAATGTTTATGATAGGCCCCAAAATAAACAAGCGTATATGTAAGTGCATCAGAAAGAGTGAGGGTGTGTGAGAGGAGAGCTTACATTCTTTCGGGGACCCATAGTATTTTGTTAGTTAGAAGGAGGGCCACAGAGGTGGGGGTATATACCTGACTGTTTGTTTAGGGAGGGAGTTCCCCCCCCCCTCCCCCCCTTTTTGGGGGTGTTTTGCCTGGGCATCCTATGTGAGGATTAGGAGAGGTGGGAAGCCCCCAAATTTTCCCCTGTTTTCTTGTTATCTTGTTTATAAATAAAAATGATGGGCAAAAGCCTATCAACTTACGGATATAACATGAAAGAATTTAAAGAAATTATGCAACAAACTTTTTTCCAGCAAGGAAGTCAATCTTGGAAGTTAATGGTCAACACATTGGATAGATATTCATATAAAGTTGAGTTGAAACGGGATGAAAATGAGTAGCCTACCTTGCAACTCGAAACTGCCACAATGTTTGAGATTCTCTGCAACCCAGGTGGAAGTTCCCCAGCATAAATAGGCTTTGCTGGTTGTGCTGACATTGTCACTTTCACATTTTTAACCCAAGGAAGTGCTGCTACTACCTCATTAGCCCTCTGTTCAAACTGTCATGCAATGTATGTAACCTTTAATTATGACATTCAAGCAATAATCAAAATACTCTGTTCAAACTGTCATGCAATGTATGTTTTTTAAGAAAACCGTGGAAGAAATTTATCTGAAATTAACAAAAATAAATATAAACTAATGAAATTAATGTAGAACATTTACAGACAAAAATAATGGACCGAACCATGGTGGATGACAACCAATTCCATTTCTAAAAAAATTGTGGTTAAAAACAAAAAGTCTACCCTTCCAAACATATGTCAGTTCTTGTTCAAACAACATGATTGGGTCAATTACCAGGTCCTTGACTGGACATGCTGGTGTAGTGAGTTCTAACCGGAAAGAAACCTGTGATCCAACAAACAATCTAGTTTAGTTAACAACAAGAAGACATCACAGAAAAATCTGCCAATTCTATGCTCTCAATAAACCTCTCCTATAGCCTCATCAATGTGAAGATCTTTCACGAAACCACATGAGACAATATCTGTTCCAAAATCTGGGTCGATAATTTGTGACAAGGCTTTTAACACATCCGTCTCAGCCATCTCAGTGGACATTACAGAAGCACCAGCTACAATTTACAGAAAACAGAAGATATGGTTTGGTTATAATACCATTGATGAAACAACAGCAGATGGCCAATGTTGGATATAATGATAACAAAAACAAATTGGTTTTAAAGAAATGATTTGATGCTATACCCTCATACTAACTTGATTGTCTGATGACTGGTGTGAGATATAAGCATGGATATTGTTCTGTGCATAGCGGATACACTGGACTTCATATAGTATGAAAGGCAGGCTTCGTGCATTCTCAGTTTTTGCTAAGTCTCACATGTATAATATACTGCCGGCTATTAACTTGTTCCTCAACAAATTTAGAGTATAATCTTTCTTTGACTCTCGATAAATTTTTACTCGAGTCTAAAAATGCAAAGTGATAGCCTGGTCTCCTTATCTTAGCTTAAATTTTCCATTAATATTGATAACTGGATGAATGAATCAATATTATTATTTATATACATTCTTCTATTATTTATCTCTTCAAACTTGGATAATTTTGCCTTATTTATCTCTTCAAACTCAGATAATTTACCTATACGAACTTTCAGTAAATAAGGCACCAATTATCATCGCAAGAGTCAATAGTTCAATCTCCCACCCTGTTCGAACTCAACCAACAAAAAGTCTTCCATGAATTGTTTTCCTTTTAAAATATGTAAACTTTTTTTTCCCTTAATTCGATGTGGGCATATTTAGACACCCATTCTGAAGCAATGAACGAATGAAGTTTTAAGAGAAATTCTAAACTTGGAAGCTTTGAGTCACAACTTGTACGTTCGTACACTAGAAGTTACAAAGTTTTTAAAAATCTTAATCACTGTATATTTGTATTTGAAGACATATGTGTGTATATGACAATAACGACCATATTACAAAAATTAAAATAACAAAATTTAACGAAGCAAACTTCCAGAGATTTTAGTATGCATTCCATTCATAATACAGTAAATTATCGTAAACAACTAAAATATACTAAACAAAAAATAATAAAGATAAACAAATGACGTTAACTTTTTTTAATACTACTAGCACGTGCCACGCCTAATTTACAATTCTAATAAGAATCCGCTCCTCACCTACAATGCAATTTCACCGCGCAAAACAAAATTGCCAACTAATCAAATTTCGTCTCGGGAATCCAATACCACAGCGAAATAGGCAAACTCATTTAAGTAGGAATTTGCGATCTGGTGAAAGATTACCAAACTCAACAAACCTCTGTACATTAACCAATGGAGGTTTCGCAGTTCTACAAGTGGATTCAACAAAAAAGTAAGCAATAAACTGAAAATTACCTTCAGTAGAAGCAGCATTTCTAGTGAATGAACTCGGAATGGAGTTTCCACGTAATACAGAAATCGACCTATCAATTCTTTGGTTCTGAACCAAAGACTTGAAAGCCGAGACAAGCAGAACATTATCTGAGAGATAGAAAACTAAATTTAGAGACTGAAGATTATTCAGGATAACGAACTGCATTTGTGGAAAAAGCGGATTGAAACATACCTGGTTTTGATTGTGCCTTGATAATCTTGAATGAGAGACATGGCGAGGATGGAGTATGGAGAAGCATTTTTAGAGCGAAGGGAAGCGGAAAGCTACCTCAGTGTGGCTGAAACGATACTCGAGGGAAGTGAACTCTTACCTTCTCAACTTCCTACTCTTGCGGTTGCCACATAATCTTCTTCCTAATCCATCCGATTTTCTGCAACGACACCGTTTCATCGTTTTGCAAATTTCGACTCTCGTTGGAAATTATATATTTTTTTATTTCGCGTATTTGTGATCATGTCTTGTTTCCGTCTTTTCAGACTAACGGTTGTACTTGTTCCACGTGTAGCCATGGCAATTTTGTTCTTTCTATTTTCTTAATTGTCGATTATGTTGTCTAAAAAAAGAGAGTCACTTGCAAGAATAGTAAAAAAAAAAAAAAAAATCATTTCTGTTTTACCATTTTAGCAATGTCTTTTCAGATTTTGTAAATAGAGCAAATAATAATAATAATAATAATAAAAGCAGATTTCTATTTTTATTATTCAGAATTTACACTTAATGTATCATAGTATGTTAGTAGTATATCTAATATACTTTATATTTGGTATATCAATTGACAAATATACCAAATATAAAGTATATAAGTTATACAATGTGAAAAAGAGGTAATCATAACTCGCATCAGTTCTTGTCAAGTACGATGTCACAATAGTATAAGAAACGACGGAAAATAAATGTAGAAAGTTAAAGCATTAACAGAACACAGTGTTTGTTAACCCAATTCGGGAACACTACCTACATTTGGGAGGACAGTGTGTCCGTGAAAAGATATTTTCACTGATATAAAGTCAAGCGATTACAACGTTGTATTTATCTATAAAGACGTAGTAAATACAATGACACACAAACATTTTAACCCCGAGCAAGATCATCTAGACTTCCCCCTAAGTGTGAGACTCCATCTTAAAGAACTTAGGCTCCCTTTAAGTATATGAATATTAATGTGTTAGGTTTTATGTCCTAAAACTCGTGGTTTGTAAACAATAAAAACTTATTTTGAAAATTCAATAAGTTGTTATTGAATATATGTATTGCTTATTAGAAATTCAATAAACCTAAAAGACCCATGACTATTACATGAGTACTTGAACTTTATGTGGAGACATAAAAGTGGATCGGGTTCGAGTAAATAGTCAAAATGATCTATAGTATATGAATAAGGTTGGGTGTTTTATTCTGGTAACACTATTGGATACGGCCTACTTTGTAGTTGTTACAAAGAGTTGTAAAGTGCTACAAACGATGTGACTCTAATTCGTACATATTATGACATGAGGAGTGAGGGCGTCCTGTGTAAATGGGTTTGTACAAGATCGAACCATGAAATCAATCACTCTTACTTTATAACGTTGTTTACTGTTTAAGACTGACTATTTCAAAGCGATGACCTAGGTAACTTGACCTTAATCTTGAGCTAACTATGAACTCCTGTTTATTCGGGAGTATCCTTAGATTTGCATAGGTGAGAGTTGGCTTAATAGCGTCGGCTTAATAAACCTCCATTTCAAGGGTAAGATCGGGTAGATAGTCGGGGACATAGGGTGCAAGAAGAAATTCACTCCTACCCACTTTTAGGGATAGTAGAGAGGTTGTTCTCTTAAGTGCTGACTTCGGGTCCTGAACAAAGGGCCCACCCTTTCATTGGCCTGAGAGAGACTCAGTTTATTGATTGGATCACAGATCAATTGTTCATTGGAGGATCAGTGAGACTTGAGGAACAATAGGTAATCTCGGGGGTAAAACAGACATTTGACCCAGCCGTTATTACGAATGTGAAAGGTTAACTTACTAATCATAGTTATATCGAGTGGACATAATATATCTACATTGAGGGAAGTTCAACTATGACTTTAGTGGAGTGACCCATTAGTTAACGAATGAGGGTTAATTTGATGTATGAGTTTAGCCAAAGATTGTTGGAGCCTATGATCTGTAGGTCCGCAAGGTCCCCCTATTAGCTCGTAAATGGATTAGCTTTAGAGTAGCGTGATAAGTTAATTTGAAACATTCAAATTAGAATTAAAGGAATTAGTAATTATATGAGATATAATTACACTTTAATTTTAAGAATTAAATGGAATAGAAGAATTAATAAATATTTAAATATGATTTAAATATATGAAGATGGATTTGTGTAAAATTAATTTAGTATTTGATATTAAATTAATTAGAATTAATTAAATTATTTAAATAATTATCTATTAATTTTATTAGAAAATTAATTTATGAAATTAATTTTGTAAAATTAATAATATTTTCAATTTTTGAAATCAAATTAATTTTTGAAATCATTTGGTAAAAATTGAAAAGTTTGAAAACGTAAAATGAGATTATGGTTTTTTCCATCAACACCTTCAACTAGCTCACACCAAACCCACTTAAGTTTGGCTTCAATAACTCCAAGCATGAGCTACATCTCCAACCATCTTCTATGCATGAGAGTCCTACAATAAGTAGAGAAGATTGGAGTGGAATTGAGGCATGCATCTATAGAGTTTTTGCTGAAAAATTCGATTTGAAGAAGTTGTTCTTTAAGTGGGTTATTCTAGTGAGTTCTTCTCTAAGTTTTCTTCATTCAAGTTTATTTTAAGTCCTACAACTCAATCTAAAGCTCCAAAAGAATAGTGGAGAAGATATTGAGGTGGTCCACAACGAGATTTGGAGAAGTTTACAGCTGAGAATCAAGTTTGCAAAAAGTTCTATAAAGATATAGCTTAAAACCCTCTTGTTATTGTATGAGCATGCTTTAAGTTACTGCCAAAATTAATGAATTAAAGTGCTTATTGATCCTTGTTGCTTCTGTTGCTTGCTGATATGCTCCTACAATTGGTATCAGAGCTCCATTTAAGCATTCAATTTGGTTTAATTTTGATGTGTGGGTGTTTTTCACGAGTTATATGAAAATGGTGCACTGATATAGTTTTTGAGTTTTGGCATTTAATTTCTCTTTAATTTCTTGATCAAATTTATAATTGGCTCTTGATTGATGAGCTTATAGTGTTCTCAAGAGTATGTAATTTATTTGGAGTCATTAGAGTTGAAATTAAGATGTAATTGAAGAAACAAGTGAAGAAGGCCGAGTTGCAGATTCCAATTCTTCAGCCTCTACTCAAATCTTGTTGTTGAAGTTAAAGCAAGTTTTCCCTTTTTAGCGAGAGCGAGAAAGCTAGATCATGTAGCTACGATCGCTGGGTGTTGAAGTGTTATGCACTAAACGATCGTGTAGCTACGGGCGCTAGGCGTTGAATTGTTGTATAGGTGATCGTGTAGCTACCGACGCTGAACGATGTGAAGAGGCGCTAGACGATAGCACTATATGATCGCCATAAACGATAGAGGCAATCGTTAGCTATGTGCGACGCTGAATGATGTGAAGAGGCACTAGACAGTAGCACTACATGATTGGTATAAACGATAGAGGCGATCGTGTAGCTACGTGCGGTGCTGAATGATGTGAAGAGGCACTACACGATGGTGCCACACAATAGTTAGAAGACGCAAGCCGATGGCACTACACGATAAGTCAGACGCTAGACGATAGATGACAACACTACACGATGAGCCTCAGCGAGATCCTGATGGAATTTTTCGAGCGAGATTTCAAGTTCAAACGAGATTTTGAATCAAGTTTGAGTGAGATTTCTAGCTCGAACGAGATTTTATTGGAATTTCAAGCGAGAGATCGAGTTGAGTAAGATTTTGAATCAAGTTCAAGTGAGATATCGAGCATGGAGCGAGAGATCGAGTTTGAAGCGAGATTCTTCAACGGAGTTGGCGAGAGTTGAACCAAGCAACACCAGAGCTAGCGAGAGTAGCCGGTTCGATCGGTTTTCTTGAGGTCTTGTCCGGTTCAACCTTAAAAGGTTTTTGGCTGGTCTGGTTCGGTTCAAGTTGTTTGGGTTCGATTTGGAATAGTTCAAGTGATCCGGAAGCGATTTTAAAGCTGTTACTGGCTGTTTTATAATAATTAAGCTTTTGTTTGGTTGTCTAAAACCATATCAGTTTGTGTTTAATTATTTATGCATTTGATGTATGTTATAATTAAATAAATATTTTATGAGCATATAGTATACCATGTAGATTTAAAATCCCACCATAGGAAGTATGTTACATGCATTGAAAGTATATTATAAAATGTTATAATATATAGTATGCATGTTAGAGTTTCTTTTATTTAATATAATTGTTATATTAAATATTGAATGCCTTTGATATATGTTGTGGATGTTTAGCATGTCTAAAATTTTGTAAGTTGTTATAAAATTGGGTTAGACGTTTAAAATCTATAACAAAGAACAGCTACATGCTCACGTAGGTTAACCACTCGTTTTAAAAGTTAAAATAGGCCGTTAAACTTGTAAAACTCGAGTTATAAACTCAATCGATATATAATCCCGTCAAAGGCTGGAGGTATTTAAGTTGACAGTTTAGAGTGCTTATTGATCCTTGTTGCTTTCATTGTTTGCTGATATACTCCTACATAGTGATCAAACACTCAGCTCTCTTCTATAGTGTTGAGAACTTCCTCTAATGTATAATTAGCCCCTCCCCCCACCCCCCCCCCCCCAAGAATGAGACTTCCTCTCACCTAGACTTTTATCTTTTCAACTTCAAATGGAAATCATACCACTTGATTTGAATTCGGCTCCACCAAAGTCTTAGCCCTTCTCAACAATTGATGTTAAATTGAGCACCAATATGATCCAGAGTAAGTCTCTAGATCTACAACAGTGCACATGCACAACTTTCTGCAATGAATATTGACTCATTCGTGGTATGGTTTTCGAATAACCTACAAGACAAATTGCTCTAAGGAACTTCAAGACTGCCAACCCTATAATGAAAGCAACAACCTTTAAATATGCACAACGGAAAGAACATAAAGATAACTCTAATGTCGAATTTGTAACGCTCTAAAAAAGAAAGTATATCATAAGAATGAATCGACATGATAATCCAGTTAAGGAAAGAAAATATTATGTAGGTTCAGTAATTTCAGAAACATCACTCTGTCTAAAACAGCAAGTGTAGGGACATCTTGAAAAACAACCCAAAAGATAGGAAGGCACATAACACAAAAAAGCAAAAGCCACACTACTCTTAAACAAATATTGCCAACAATGAACCTTTAACACGATGGATATACCAAATTTATCATTCATAAATTTTATTTATAAGTCAAGAAGTGTCGGTTCATGTACTATTATTCGTAGACTCAATTTCAATCCTTATTCGTCTATTGCAGAATCACCTTATAATAGTGCAATCGATAATAGTAGCCATGTTGAATGAATGTTGATAAACTATTGGTACACCAATGTTACACTTGAAATTGAATTTTAATCACTGTTAATATATAATTGATATACTTGAACAAATGTATTTTTAAGAAGTGTTGATATACTAATGATACACCTATGTTTTATACTTGAAATGACTTTTGAGTTAATGTTGATATAATACTAATCCACAAATGTTATATCTACAATTTTATTTAGAAAAAATGTTGATACTACTCATAAACTGATGATATACGTGAAATTAGTTTTTTATGAGCATTGATACAATATTGATAAACTGATATGTACTTTAATTTAATTTTGAATAAATATCTAACTATAACTACTAATGCACTAATAATATTGAATGAGTATTGATATGCTACCGATACACCAACACAATATGTAAAATGGATTTAGATCATGAGTGATATACTATTGATACTCTAAAACTGTACATGAAATGAATTTTTAATGACTATTGATATACTATGGATACATCTATGTTACAAATGAAATAAAATTTGAATGAGTGTTGATAAACTACTGATACACCAAATACTTATTAACATTTTCAACTCATTATGATATACCATTGATACACTAATGATCTATTTACAATTTATTTTGTATTAGGACTAATATACAATTGAAATGTCAATGTTAAATTTTAAGTATACTTCTAAATGATATCATTCATATTTGGTATATCAACAATATTTCATTAATATATTTTTTTTCCTTTCTAAATCAAGTATATTAATCAATTAATATACGGAATATGAAATATTTATTATATAATCGATATACCAAATCAAGTATAACTTATATACCATTAAAATCATATCGAAAATTTGAAAATAGAACAGATTAACTAATATAATTTATACTTGGTATATCGATTGACAAAATTAATGCATTTAACATATATCATTAACATCAACATTGAACTACATCGGATGAAAATAATTCTATATCAACATGAAAAAAAAAAAAAAATAATACTTATTTTAATCGAATGAACAATGTTGACCATAACACAATTAAGTCACGATATATCAATTATATAAATGATATTCTTTAAATAAAGTATATCCATTGATTGATATACTAAATATAGTCATATATATTGATTGATTGATATGCTAAAATCTAAGTATATCAGATATATCTGCTAATACATAAATGAGAGTAAAATCGTAAAAAAAAAAAAAAAGAAAAAAGAATTGTATTTATATTTTTTTGCTATATTTGCCATGTTAGAAAAACATTGTTATATTTGTAAATACTCTTATGTTTTTTTTCCTGCTATTCATTGCAATTTTCCAAAAAAGAAAGGTCGATTATGTGATTGAAAAAATAGCTCTAATTTACAAGCATTTTCAAACTTTTAAGAATATCAAGAGGGTTTTTCTTTTTCTTTTTTTTTTTTTTTTTGAATAATGAGAAATTGTAATGGATAGCAAATCAAGAATATGGTTCAACAATCATGTCTTCAACTTTTAAAATTTTGCATATATGGGAATATCTTAAAAATCATACGGAAGGCTAAAATCATGTTAAATAGGGTTTTGACATTTAATTTTTTATTTAAAAATTACCCCTATAATTAAAATCTATATTTTCTACCCCCATTTTCTCCTTTGCACGTTTGTTACAACTTTAGTCCTAAAATCATGTTCTGATTTAGCTTGGTTTATGATATTGGAATATCATCCTCTGGTGAGAGGAAAAAGGAGCGACAAGTTCATTCATGGCTTCTCTGCGGCAGAGATATAGACTTTAGCCACCATCTACGACACCATACTTCATTCTCTATAATTCGATTCATCAAACAACAATGACAGCGCTGGAATCGATACAACCGCTGCATCGTCGTGAAGGCATTTTACACGGCATCCGGTTTGCAATCTCCAATTCCAGACGAGGTGAGTTGCTTGATCGATTGATGGCCCAAGTTCTTCTTTAATTTGATGTGGATTTTAAGAAATTAAAATTAGGTTACAGAGACGGCGTCAAAATTAGTTAAACTTGTGATACTAGTGAGAGTGGTGTTGTGGATGCTAGCTACGAAATTAGGGAAATTGTTGCTTTGTGGAACCACTTCATGTCATACGAGAATGACCTTTTGTGTGCAATTTCTCATCGTTGCCATTGGAGAATAAAGTTTTGTGGAGAGAGTTTAAGAATAAGATTTTGAATAATTTTTCTTTATTTTTTTCATTATTAAGAATTCGTTTGGGATGACTTTAAAAGAGTTCAAAGCAATTATAAAACAATTAGATCTTTATCATAGAACAACCATATTGTAATTGTAATCAGACAACGATGCAACAACAGTTGGTATTATTAGCCATCAGATAATACTCAATATCAAATAACAATCATACAACAATCAAATAGCAAATTAGTATCATTAGCGATCAATATAAGATATCAACCAAATAACAATCAATATCGAATAGATAGCAATCATTTTACCTATGCCATGATGCTCATGGGAAACTTATCTCTAATTGGATTTCCGAAAAAATTAGAGTTGGTCGATTCTTTATAGATGAATTTATCAAATAATATTTAGTATCATTAAGAATCGATATCAGATAATATTCATACAAAAATTAGTTAATAATTAGTAATATTAGAAATTATATAACGATAAAAATCAAACAAAAAATCTGACGACAATCAATATCAAGTAGTAATTTCAATGCTTAGGGTCCTTGTTTGCATTTTGTTCTCAACTGTTGGGGTTGATGTCCTAAACTTCGTGGTTCTCGTAGTTTGTAAATTTTGTATATGAGTTAATTTAATGAAATAAAGCGTTATTTTATTCGACATTTAGATTGCATTAGCTCAATCCAATAAACTAAGATTCAATATATTTTATGTAACTTAAACACATGCATGTGGTTGATATACAGACTGATCATATTTAAGTAATAATCTAAATGGTGTATAGTATATGAATAAAGTTGGGTATCTTATCCTGGTGACACTAAGGATATGACTCACTTTGTAATTGTTAAAAGAGTTGTAAATTGTTACAAACGATATGATCCTAAACGTTTATGTAGAGACATGCAAGTGGGGTATCCTATACAAAGAGTTTGTATAAGATAGGGCTGTGAAATGATTAGTCTCTTTTTATAACGCCGTTAATTGAAGAGATTAACATTTCATAGGATGACCATAGGTGACTCAATCTTAATCCTGAATGAAAACTTTCCTATCGTCCGACGGAAAAGGTAAGAGTACGACTACCTTTTCCTCAACTCCTGTTTATGAGGGTGATCGTTTGATTTGTATGAGTGAGATTGACCAAATTCATCGACTCAATAAACCTACCATTTTGGAGATTTGTCCAAATAAGGAGCTGAAAACATAGCTACACAAGATGAAATTCACTCCTTGTTTTCAGGGTAAGTAGATAAATTAAGGCTGATCTGGGTCTTGAACATTGAGCCCTCACTCTCTCACTGGGCCGAGAAGGATTGGTTATAGTTGGACTATAAATCATTTAGTCATTAGAAGGATTAGTAGTACTTAAGTTAAATGCAACTACAGAGGTAAAACGGTAATTTGACCTAGATATAGTTATGAGTGATTCGTGAAGGATCGACTTACCATTGATTGGTTCTACCCATGGAAACATAAATATATCTACAGTGCAATGAGTGCAATTGTTGGCCTTTAGTGGAGTGACATGCAGTTAATGAATTTTGATTAATTTAATTAACAAAAATTTAATTAATTAATCTCATATCATTGCGACTTCTAATCTGTAGGTCCATAAAGTCCTCTTGCTACCTTACTAAGGGTAAAACAAGAATCAGTTAAATTTGGATTAATTTCAATTGTTCAAATTAAATAAGGGAATTAATTGTATAAGATACAATTAATATAATGTATATAGATACATTATAACATAAAGTTAATTTTGAATTGAAGAACTGTGAAGTCCGAAGCGAAAGCGGGATCGATCCCAATTTTAGTTTTTCATAGAATGTAAAATACAAAAAATATAAAATATGCATTTAAAAGAAATTTAATTTTCTGCATGCTTTTAAATGAACAAAAATGAAAAGAATAATAGGGTTTTGAAAAACCAAAAAAACTAACTTCTTGAAGACAAGATTCTTCACGAATTCCTCCTAAAATGGCACAAACTCTTCAAATTCCTTGGACCTCGAATCCCAAAAGCAACAATTTCCAAAAGCCAAACGAATGTACATAACCACAAGAATTACCAAGGTATTCTCCTTTAGGGGTGAGAATCCACAAGAGTGTGTGAGGCTTTGTGTTAATTTTTGGGAAGAAGAATAGGAGATTTTAGAGATTTTACTTTGGAACACGCTGTTTTATGTGTAGGATGAGGAAGAAGACCATTCTTTTTTCCAACTCCCCACAATCCACGATCAAAAAGAGAGATTTTAGGGGGGAGTCACATAACTCCCTCTCACTTTTATTTTAAAATAAAATATAAAATTATATATTATATATCAATTTATATATAACTAACTAGCATATATTAACAATTAATATATTTATAACTAACTTTATGTTACATCAAATATAACATAAGGTTATTAATCTCTCATAAAATCAATATTGTTTAATATAAATCTAATTCATATTAAATTTTAACCTATTGTTTTTATATGAATCAAATTCATATAAATTTATATTTAAATCATATTAAAATATTTATTTCTTCTCAAAATAAACTACATATTATAATGTATCAAATATATTATATTAATTATATCACATATAATCAATTTAAGTCAATTATATCACATATAATTAATTCCCTCAATTAATTTGAACAATTCAAATTAACCCAAATTAATTTGATTCTCAATATCTTAGTTGAGCTACCGAGGGGACCTTATGGACCTATAGATTGAAACTCCAATGTTTTAATTTGAACAATTCAAACTATTTTAATTAAATTACTCAACTTTCATTAACTATCGGTCATTCCACTAAAGGGCGACAGCTATACTCTTCACACTATAGATATATTTCTGTGTCCATTGGATCTAACCAATCAACAGTACAATGACCTTTCACAAATTATTTGTAAGTATAGTTGATCCAAAATTACTGTTTTGTCTCTGTAGTTACATCCAACTCATTGAGTACCACTAATCCTTCTAATGAACAATAAGTTATAATCCACCTATGAAAAAATCCCTCTCAGGCCAAGAGAGGGTGTGGCACCACATCGTTCAAGTCCTAGAATCAGCTCTTAAGAGAGCAATTTATCTACTTACCCTGACAGTAGGGAAGGAGTAAATTCTTTATTGTGTAATTGTGTTCCCAGCTCCCCAATCAGACAAATCCCCAAAATGGTAGGCATATTGAATCGGCGAACTGGCTATTTTCACCCATGAAAATCAAAGGACCATCTTCATAGGTAAGAGTTCATAACTCACTCAAGATTCAGGTTATGTCACCTATGGTCATCTTGGTGAAATGTAAGTCTCTACTATTAATGGTGTTATATAATAAGACTATTCATTTTGTGGTCTGGTCTTATACAAACCCTTTTCGTATAGAACACCCCCACTCACATGTCTCTACATGAATGATCAGGATCAGGTCATTTGTAGAAATTTACAACAATTATAACATCTACAAAGTGAGTCGTATTCATAGTATCACCAGGATAAGGTATCTAGCCTTATTCATCTACTACAGACCATTTAGGTTATCAATTAAACACGATCCACTTGTATGTCTCCACATACATATTTAAACTACAGAATATAACCTTGGATGTTTGTTTATTGGTTTTATGGGTTAATACTACTAAATGTGAAATAAAATACCCCAGATTCATTTCGTATGAGCTTCAATCCAATGAATAAATCACTCATAAAAGAAAAAAGTTTTCTCTGCATTCTTCATCTTCTTCCTCAAGAAACCTCTGTCACACAAAATCACTTCTCCTTACCAAATTAAGGAGCTCAGACATCTTTGATTCTTTGTCTAGAGAATAACGAGGAAACCAAATGGTGGCATTTTCCGTTAGTGACTTGTTTGTTCGTGAGAGGCGTTTCTAGTTCGAGGGAGATTTGCATTCGTACTCTTCAGTTTCGAGGAGAGGAATTACGAGAATGGAGAAGAATTACTAGAAAAAATCTTCAAGGTCAGTTCTTCTTATCCTTTTTTCCTTAGAAGCATGCTATAGTTTATAAATTTTATCTTGTACATGTTGTATGTTTACTTTATTTTCGAATTTTCAAAATGAATAACATTGGCACATGCATTCACACACTTCCACTATGGAATTCCATTCCTTCATCAACAACCTAAAAAAATTGAGAATGAATTAACAATAATTTTAAGATGGCATTTGAAGGGATTGAATCCCAAGCGGAAGTGCATAAACGTGATACGATTTTAATTTCAGTTTGAAACCAAACAGAAACAGAGAAAACATGAATTTTGCAGGATAAACATCTAATACTAAATTATACAACATGTTGGCCACAAAAGAAATAGAGAGGAAGAAAGGATTAAGAAGACTTGCCCTTGAAAACCAAATTCTTCACGATTCTTCCCCAGTCACAAACAATTTGAATAGTTTCCTTCAAATTCACGAACACACAAATGAAATCCTAAATGTCGGACACCATCATAAGCGAGTCCTCGATGTTTCAAGGTTGAGAATCGATTGAGAGTTATGGGCTTCAATGTAGGCTAATTTTGGGAGAAGGGAGGATTTTTAGTTTTCTTGAGAGAAAATCACAGAGAGACTCAATGGAGAAGATGATTTCGAGAAAAATGCAGGGAGAGTCAAGAAGAAGATCTCTTTTGATCTATATCTCATATAACCACTTGTACATTGTTTTTTAGAGATAAAAGGGGAGAAGGGAGAAGTTATCAAAATAACTCCCTTTTTAAAACAAAAAATTGTAATTAAAAATTTTCAAATTTAATGTATAACTAACCAACCTTAATATAATTATATTAAACCAACTTTAATATAATTATACTAAATGTTATACCCATATAACATGTAATCTATAGTTTATTATATCGCATATAATTTAACCTATAGTATTTATGTGAATCTTTTTCATATAATTAATGTTTGAATCATATTCAAATATTTATTTCTCTCATAATTAATGTTTGAATCATATTCAAATATTTATTTCTCTCAAACAAAGCTTTATATTATAATGTATCACGTACATTATGTTAATTCTATCTTATATAACTAATTTCCTTCAATTAATTTGAACAATTCAAATTAATCCAAAATTAATTCGATTCTCATTAAACCCAATTAAGCTAACAAGGAGACCTTATAAACCTATAGATTAAAGCTTAATGGTACTTGATTAATTAATTAAACTCTTTAATTAAATCAATCAACTTCCATTAACTGTTAATCACTCCACTAAAAACGACAGCTACACTCTTTGCACTGTAGATATATTTTTGTGTCCATTGGATATAACCAATCAACAGTTTGTTGACCTTCATAAATTGCTCGTATAATGTTTTACTTTTGTAGTTACATCTAACTCTTTAAGTACCACCGATCCTTCTAATGAACAATAAGTTATAGTCCAATTATAATCAAACCCCTCTCGGGCCTGAAGAGCCACATTATTCAAGCCCCGGAATCAGCCTTTAAAGGAACAATTTCTTTACTTACCCTCACACTAGGAAAGGAGTAAATTCCTTCTTGTATAATTGCGTTCTCAGCTCCTCAATCAGAAGCATCCCCAAAGTGGTAGGCATATTGAGTCGGCGAAACTGGCCACTCTCACCCATGCAGATCAAAGGACTGCCTTCATAGGCAAGAGTCATCACTCACTCAAGATTCAAGTCAAGCCACCTATGTGTTGGGGTTGATGCCCTAAATCTCGTGGATCCCATGGTTTGTAATTGTAATGTACATACATTTTATTTATTTAACAAAATATGGGATGTTTTATTCGACATTTAGTAGCATTAATCCAAAAACCAATAAACTAACATCCAAGGTTATCTTCTATAGCCTAAACATGTATGTAGAGACATATATGTGGATCATGTTTAAGTGATAATCTAAATGGTCTGTAGTAGATGGATAAGGTTGGGTACCTTATCTTGGTGAAACTACGAATACGAACTATTTTGTAGGTGTTACAATTGTTGTAAAGTGCTACAAATGATCTGATCTTGACCATTCATGTGGAGACATATGAATGGAGGTATTCTATATAATGAGGTTTGTATAAGATCGGACCACGAAATGTCTAGTCTCATTATATAACACTGTTCATAATAGAGACTTACATTTCACCAAGATGACCATAGATGACATGATCAGAATCTTGAGTGAGTTGTGAACTTCTGCCTATGAAAGTGAGCCTTTGATTTGTATGGGTGAGAGTGTCCAAATCTCCGACTCAATAAAACTTCCATTTTGGGGATTCGTTTGATTGGGGACTTGGGAACACAACTACACAATACAAAATTCACTAATTCCCTAACATTTGGGTAAGTAGATAAGTTTCTCCTTTAAAGGCTATTTTTTAGGCTTGAATAATGTGGCGCCACACCCTCTCTTGGCCCGAGAGGGGTTTGGTTTGGACTATGACTTATTTTTCACTAGAAGGATTAGTGGTATTTAGGAGTTAGATGTAACTATAGAGGCAAAACGGTAATTTTGGCTTAGTTGTACTTACAAACAATTTGTGAAGAGTCATCACACCGTTGACTATTTATATCCAATGGACATAGAAATATATCTTTAGTGTGAAGAGTGCAACTATTGGTCTTTAGTGGAGTGATCGACAGTTAATGAATGTTGAATATTTTAATTAAAGAAGTTTAGTTAATTATTCAAGTACCATTAGAGCTTCAATCTACAGGTCCACAAGGTCCTTTCTGTAGCTCAATTGGGATTATTGAGAATTAAATTTGGACTAATTTGAATTATTCAAATTAATTGAGGGAATTAATTATATGTGATATAATTAATTTAACTTAATTATATAAGATATAATTAATGTAATGTATTTGATACATTATAATATAAAGTTTAATTGAGTGAAATTAAATATTTGAATATGATTCAAATACTAATTATATGAATGAGATTCATATAGTTGAATTTAGTATCAATGCGATTTATATTAATATCATACATGTGTAAGAGAAATAAAACTATAGTTTATATTGTATTTTATATAATATAAACTATAGGTCATATATTATATTTGATATAATATATATATATA
>NC_052350.1:24980130-24999677 GCF_009727055.1 Benincasa hispida
TCATATATTATATTTGATATAATATATATATATATATAAAATAAATTAGTTATTATATATATGCATATATTTATTAATTAAATTAAATTTATTAATTTCAAAATTAAAGGGAAAGAGTTACAACTCCCTCCCCTTAATTTTCTCTCATCAAACGTGGGAGTGTGGGTTACCAGGGGATAATCTTCTGCTCTCTAGAAATTTTACGTAGGAAGGTGTTTCCCACTGGATACATGGAAATATTTTTCTTCTTCTCCTCTCAAATCTTTTCTTCCCTCTTCTAAAACTCAGAGGCCACACCTCCTAAGAAATATCTACCCAAAAGAGAATATAGAATATTTTGATTGGTAGTGTTCTCATTGTCCTGTTCTTGACTGGTTCGAGGGTTCGTGAAGATCTTTGGCTTCAAGGGTAAGCATTCTTCTTCCTCTAATTTAAAGCATGTTGTAATTTTTTCTCGATAATGCATAATTGTGTGTCCTATAATTTTTTTTTGTTCTGTGAAAATAAAAATTGAGCCGATCCCCGCTTCTACTACGGAACTTCACAGTTCCTTCACTATACCCATCCTAATGAAATGTAGGTCTCTTTTAGTAACGATGTTATATAAAAATATTATTCATTTCATGGTCCAGTCTTATACAAAATCTTTGTATAGAATACCCCCACTCACATGTCTCCACATGAATGATCAGGATCAACTCACTTGTAGCACTTTACAACAATTGTAACAGCTACAAAGCAGGCTGTATTCGAAGTGTCACTAAGATAAGGTACCCAACTTTATCCATCTACTATCAACCGTTTAGATTATCACTTAAACATGATCCACATGTATGTCTCTACATACATATTTAAGTTATAGCAGATAACCTTAGATCTTAGTTTATAGGTTTTGGGTTAATGCAACTAAATGTCAAATAAAATACCTCTTATTTTATTAGATAAAGAAATTGTTTGGACAAATACAATTATAAACTACAAGACCACGAGATTTAGGGCATCAACCACAACAATCTTCCACTTGTCCTAAAATATCATCGAGTACCATCGAGTATGGCATCGTGCATCGAGTATTTCATGAAATACCATTGAGTATGAGCATCGAGTACCATCAAGTATGGCATCGTGTATCGAGTATTTCATAAAATACCATTGAGTAAGCCGTCGAGTATTCCATTGAGCATCGGGTATTTGGCAGTGGTTGAAATTCCAGTTCCTGCTGCTCGACCTTCTTCACTTCTTTCTTAAATTACATCCTAATTTCAACTCTAATGACTCCAATTGAATTACCGACACTTAAACACACATTAAGGCCCATCAATCAAGAGCCAATTACAAGAGTACGAAATAATTAAAGAGATTTCAATGCCAAAACTTAGAAAAACCATATCAGTTCACCATTTTCATACAACTTATGAAAAAACACCTACCAAACTCAAAATTAACGATAATTGAGTGCTTAAATCATGCTCTGATACCAATTGATAGAGTAAACTAACATGCAGGAAAAAAGTCAGAATCAATAAGCACTCTAATTACACTTAATTTGAGTTTAAAACATGCTATTGAAAAATAGTTTCGCAAGAGGATTTGTAGAACACGATATCTTTGATGAACCCTCTTTACCAGTTGAGTTCCACGAATTGATGCTTCAATCTTCTAGTAGACCACCACAAAGATTTTCTCTACTATTCTCTTTCAAGGATTGTGTGGTGGAAACACTGAATTGAGGTGGTTTTTTATAAGATTGAAGAGGATTTGAAGGGAAGGGTTTCTGCAGAATTTCTGGAGCTGATCAGTTTGCATGAATCTGAAGTTCAAAACTTCAATATATACATGAATTTCATGAAATTAACTCAATATGCCTGATACCACTTCAATTTCTAATTTAACTCAACATACTTGAAATTGAAGTGGCATGAGATGAAAATTTGAGTGGGAAAATCCAACACTTTCAAATTTAAAAATAGTTTAATTTTATCCATTTTGATTAATTTAATTTAATTAAAATATGATTTTCAAAAAATCAATTTTAATTTTAATTTTGTAATTTTGAATTTCAATAAATTCAATTTTAAAATAATGTTCAAAATTTGAACTTAAAATTGGATAATTAATGAAAATTATTTAATTAATTAAATTTAATATCTAATATTAAATATAATATTACAACTCATCTAATATTTATCATTATTTAAATATTTTGAACTTTTCAATTTTGTTTAGTTAGGATAAAATTAAACATTTCAATTGTATCGAATACAATTAATAGAAACCCTAATTGAATTTGAACATTTCAAATTCTAAAACTCTAATCTCGAATCTTATCAAATTTACTCAATTTACTAATCTAATTTACGAACTAGTAAAGGGACCTTATGGACCTACAGATCATGAGCTCCAACGATTTGCAATTAATTGGTTAAACTCTTTAAACCGAATTAATCACTATTCGTTAAGTACTAAGACATTCTACTATAGCTCGATAGTTGCACTCTTCTCACTGTAGATATATTTCTGTCCATGTTAACCATAATCGATAAGTCGATCATTCACAGGTCGTTCGTATTTACAGCTAGGTCAAAAATTACCGTTTTACCCTTGTAAATATATCTTGCTCCTTAAGCTCCCACTAATCCTCGGTTGAATAATCAATTTATAGTCCGACTTATAAATCATAACCCTTTCAATCATGAGAGGGCGGGGCCCCGTTGTTCAAGACTGGGCATCAGTGTTTAAGAGAACAACCTATCTTCTAACTCTAAGTCGGGTAGGAGCGAATTCTATATTGCAAAGTTATGTCCCCAGCTATCTATCCTATATATCCCCAAAATGGGAGGTTTATTGAGCAGTGCTGTTGAACTACTCTCACCTATGCAGATTAAAGGATAATCCCGAATAAACATAAGTTCATAGTTAGCTTAGGATTAAGATCGAGTGACCCTAGGTCATTGAGTTTGAAATAGTCAGTTTTAACAGTAAACGGTTGCTATAAAGAAAAGTGACTATTTCGAGGTTCGGTCTTATGCAAACTCATTGTACAGGATGCCCCAACTCACATGTCTCTACATGAATGATTTTTGGATTACATCATTGTATTAGTATACAAAATGGATTGTATCCAATAGTGTCACCAGGATGAGGTACCCAATCTCATCCATATATACTTATAGACCATTTTGGCTATATACTAAAACTTGATCCTCTTTTATGTCGCCACATAAAGTTAAAGTGTTCATATTATAACCATAGATTTGTTTATTGGATTTTCGTAAAAGAATGCAATATCAACAAAAATTTATTGAATAAAATACTCAACAATATTTTTATTGATAAATAGAATACGTTAACAATATTTATGAACTGGGAGTTTAGGACATTCCCAACATGTTTTTGCTTTAAAAATTAAGCCTATGAATACTACTTTCACATCCAAATTTCTTCCTTTGTGATTTATTTTTCACCAATGATTTAAAAAACCAAGTAAAATTTTGAGAACTAAAAAAAAGTAGCTTTCAAAAAGTTGTTTTTGTTTTTGTAATTTGACTAAGAATTCAACAATTGTACTTTAGAATGATGCAAATCATAATAAGAAATGTGGATGAAATAAGCTTAATTTTCAAAAACAAAAACAAAAAACCAAATGGTTACCAAACGGGACCTTAATATTAACATTTTAATTTTTTTTTAATACAAAAATTTAAATAATAAGTTGAGTAACCCAAACCAACCCAATTCTAATGTTTCATGATCGTGTTTGGTTGAGTTCATTATCTTATAAGGGTTGTTTTTGTTGAAGAAACTTACACTTCAAAAGATTGGGTTGGGTTTAAAAAGTATTTTAACTTAATCCATGAAGGATAAAAGCACTCATTTCAGGCAACCCCAACACAACATCAACGTGAGATAAAATTCCTTCCATTCTAGCGCCCCCCCCCCCACAAAAAAAAAAAAAAAAAAGAGTAGAGAAAAACATTTTTTCCAGGTAAATGATTGTAAATCTTTCCACAATCTTTCGCCTTCTCAACTATAATCTTCTCTAAAACTTGTTTTCCCATTTAAGGGTCTTCTTTAATGATTTGATTGCGAGATGAAGGACTTATATCACCTATCTCTATCAACGGAGAACAAAATCAACAGTACCCACATTCTTTTTCCTAGGTAAAGAAACCTAACACCTTGCACACTTTTTCTTTTCGTCCATCCAATATAATCTATTTTACACACCGTTTTCCCTATTCAATGTAAGAAATAAGTGTTGAACAAAAATCTTTAGATATAATATATAGAGATTTTCATTTTTCTTAAATAAGTAAAGATTTACCTAAATGCTTTTTAAAATATAAGAATGTGTTTTTAAACAAAATTTTAATTGTAATTTTTAGGCAAATCGAATAAATCATTATCCTATAAAATATTATTTCCTACTTTTTTAGGATTCCAAAACAGAAATGGATTATATCTCTATTTATTCTTGTATTTTAACTAATAAATATAAAAATAATCAACCATTAAAACACAATCAAAGAAAGATTAAAGTATGAAAAAAGAGAAAATTGAAGGAAGAATAAGCGCCAATGAAAGATTGAGAGCTGTTGAAATAACTGGAAGAAAAAAGCAAACAAAGACCCAATCATTGTCAATAGTGAAGACGAGGTAATTTTCTAATTTCTAACTTCAATAATTCTGAAAACCAAAAAACGAAAAACGTATGTACAATAGGGGACAAAGGAGATAATGACTAGAGGAATAGTTATAAAACGTGGAAGCTCAAGAATTAGCAAAAAAAAAAAAAAAAAAAAAAAAAAAAAAAAAAAAGAGAAAGAGAGAGAGAACGAGATGCTTGTACAATAGATGTGAAGGTTCAAGCCAAAAAAACAAGGACAACGACCAAGGTAATATTGATCTTTTTGAAAACTCTATGTTAGTGATATGAGTTCATAATAATGTAAATAGACGTGCAGAATGTGAAAAAGACAGTGGAAACAAAAAAGAAGAATATAAAGTAAATACAAAAGAACATGAGCAAGAAAAAGAAGATGAGACCAAGGTATGATATGTAGATTTTATTAATGAATTCCTATAATTATTGTGTATTTGTTAGAGTAACTGCATCATATAATTCATGTTACAAAAAGACTCGAAATCAAGAAGAAGAACATCGCATCTGGCAGTTGAACTGTTGTCGACCTTTTTCTGTTAAGTGTTGTAACCACCAGAGCTTCATCGTTGACTGAATCGCCTGCATATATAAAGGAAAACGAATGTGAGATTAATGTAAGAATGAATAAGAAAACGAGAGAGCAAGGCATTCGTTCTATAATACTTTGAAGAGTAATAAAAGAGAACCTCCCAATTTGCACAGTGAACGTACGCCTTTGGCCGAACCACTTAAACTCCTATGTCTTTTCTTCTTATCTCTATGATCGTTTAGATTTTGCTAAAGTATCGTTTACACGATCGTGTATATTCTATTGCATTGTGTACAAGATTGTTTAGCTCTGCATTCAATCGTCTATACGATTGTTTAGCTCCTCAGCTATCGTCTACACGATCGTCTAGCTTTAGTCAACTTCTGTCTACACGATCGTCTAATGCTTCATCCAATCATTTAATTAATTGAACTATCGTTTAGTTCTAGGAGCATCGTCTATACGATTGTGCTACCTTTTAGTAAACGACAGAAGGATTTTCAAGCCTCAACATACTACCTCCCTTGACTCTTGAATTGTTATCGACTGTTATATCTGAGTATTTTGTGATTGTTAATGTGAAGATCTTGTCATTTGGGACAACAAGTGGTATTAGAGCTCAGTAAACAATTCAAGAAAACTCCAAGATTTGAATTCTTGATTCAGAATAGTCAATCTTGAAGACCAAGAATGGCAACTATCAGATATGAGATTGAGAAATTTGATGGCAAGATAGACTTTGAACTACAGAAAGCAAAGATTAAAGCAGTCTTGGGGCAACAGAAGACTCTCTTGGCCATTACGGACCCTACAAAGTACCCTGAAACACTCTCTGAGGCAGACAAAGAGACTATTGAATTAAATGCATATGGAACCATTATTCTCAATGTCACAGACAGTATTTTGAGGCAGATTGTCGACCAGCCTACTGCCTATGCCCTGTGGAATAAGCTGAATGAGATATATCTTAACAAAGACCTACCCAACAAAGCTTTCTTCAGGGAAAGATTCTTCACTTACAAGATAGACGCAGCAAAGTCCCTTACGGATAATCTTAATGAGTTCAAAAGACTGTCTTCTGAGTTTAGATCAATCAGAGATAATATTAGGGAAGAGAATGAGGCATTCATACTACTAAATTCTCTTCCAGAATCTTTCAAAGATGTGAAGACTATATTGAAATATGGTAGAGAAAGAATTACCACATAAGCTATCATATCAGCTGTGAGAGTCAGAGAACTTGAATTGCAAATGAGTAAAAAGGATCAACCAGGAGGTAGGCTTATTCTCAAAAGGAAGAATAAGAAAAATGAGAAGAGGAAACAGAACAATGGTGATAAGTCCAAGTTAAAGTGCCATTTTTGTCACAAAATGGGGCACATGAAAAAGGACTGTTATTTCTTGAAGAGAAAATTGAACCAACAGAATAAGGGGGGTAAAAAGACTGAGACTGCTGTAGGAGAGAATTCCCTAGTCTATTCAGATGCTTTAGCTACTACTGAAGAAGGTGGAGACCAGAATACCATAGAGACTCAGAATTGGGTGTTAGATTCTGATTACTCAGTTCATATGACACTATCCAAGGGATGGTTTTACACTTATAAGAAGTGAGACAGTGGGCTGGTCTATATGGGAAACAATAATACTTGCAGAGCTGTTGGAATAGGGTCTGTGTCCTTGAAAATGCAGGATGGTTAAATCAAATTGATAAGGAACGTGAGACATGTTCCTACTTTGAAGAGGAATCTCCTTTCTTTGGGGATGTTCAATACCATAGGCTGTGAATATAAGGGTATGAGAGGCACATTTGAAATTGTTAAGGATTCTAAAGTGGTTTTGGTGGCAACCAAGGTAAATGGTTTATATGTCATCAAGGATGTGCAAATGGCACACTTGGCCTTGTTGGCAACTGTTGAGGAACCTACTGAAGATGAGTTGTGGCACAAAAGGCTTTCTCATATCAGTGTGAGAGGGCTGCAAGTGCTATCTAAACAGGGGATTCTTCCAAGGGGTGTTGGAGATAGCTTTACATTCTGTGAACATTGTATATTAGGCAAAACAACAAGATAATAATTCCCCAGAGGACAGCACACTTCAAAGGAAATCCTTGAATACGTACATTCAGACTTGTGGGAGCCAGCTCACTCTCCATCTCTAAGTAGAGCAAGGTACTTTCTTTCATTTGTAGATGACTACTCAAGGAAGAGTTAGGTTTACTTTTTAAAATCCAAAGATGAAGTATTTAGTAGATTTAAGAATGGAAGACCTTGATTGAGAAGCATACCTCTAAACAAATTAAACATTTGAGAATTGATAATGGTTTAGAGTTTTTTGGAGAGGAGTTCAATTTGTTTTGTAGGGAGCATGGCATAGTAAGGCATAGAACTGTGAGTACACACCTCAATAAAATGGAATAGCTGAAAGATTAAATAGAATAGTGCTAGAAAGAGTAAGATGTCAGCTGTCCAATGCCTTATTGCTTGAAAAATATTGGGTTGAAGCTGTCTCCTACACCATATACACTCTTAATAGATGCCTTCCTCAATCCATAGCGCTGAAGACTCTATAAGAGAGGTGAACAAGGCAACCACCTAAGCTAGAACACTTGAAATTGTTTGGTTGTGTTGGCTACGTACACTAAAGCCAAGGGAAGTTGAAACTAAGGGTTGTAAAGTGATGTTCTTAGGCTTTACACCAAGAGTAAAAGGCTTTAGGTTGTGGCATCCAGTTGAAAAAAGGCGTGTGAACAGTAGATATGTGGTTTTTAGAGAAAATGAGATGTTCATGATGACAGAACAACCATCTTCTACAGTGACAAAGACTAGTAGCACTAGATTTGAGGTGGAGCCTCAAAATGATCATGGAGCTTCTACTTCCTCTCAAAACCTAGAGTTAGAAGGTGATGAGGCTGCTGAAACCAGTGAGTACGTGCCAATTGAACAAGTTGAGACACATGAAGACTTACATAACTATTCATTGGCAAGAGACAAACCAAGAAGAACAATTGTACCACCAGCAAGATAGCAAGAGTCTGATTTTGCTAATGTAGCATTGAGTGTTGCTATTTCCTTGAGTAATAATGAACCTTCCAACTTTGAAAAAGCAATAAACAGACCGGATGCTAGGCAATGGATTGAGGCAATGAATGATGAAATGAAGTCCCTCAATCAAAATGACACTTGGAAACTAGTACCTTTGCCTAAAGGGTACTAACCTATCTCATACAAATGGAGTTATAAATTTAAAGAAGAGCTAGCAGGTGTGCAAAAGTCTCGGTTCAAGCCTAGGCTTGATGCTAATGGGTTCACTAAAAAAAGAAGACATTGACTACAATGAGGTATTTTCTATAGTTGTGAAGCATCCTTCCATCCGGCTGCTTCTTTCCTTAGTTGTGGAAAAGGATTAGGAGCTAGACCAGTTGGATGTAAAGACAGCCTTCCTACATGGGCTGTTGAATGAGACAATTTACATAAGGCAACCTCAAGGCTATGTGAAAAGTAGAGAAGAAGACCTAATGTGTTTGTTGAACAAGTGCATATATGGCCTAAACAGGCACCGAGATGCTGGTGACTTGGGAATTGATGAGTGTAATGTGCATGCATGATGATGTGCTACAAGCTCATGTTGCTATAAACTTGTAACGCAAAATATAATTTTATGCTGTGTTGTTGCTCATGCACACTTTATGCGATACTACTTCTAGATATATACGTTGTTAACTATATGCTTGTAGTATGCTATGGAGTAATGCGTTGTCACAAGTTTCCTTGCGCTGAAACCAAGTATAATTCCAATGCAAGTTTCTTAGAGTAATTCGAGGTCGAACACAGGGATTATTGTCGTTAATGTGTACATTTGGGATATATGTGACCAGTTTATACAATTAATAAAGATTGTGTGTTTGTACAGGAAAGTAAATTGCAGTAAAGTAAAATTGTGCAGATAAACTAAAGTTGCGTTAATAAAATAAATTGAAATGAAAATAAACCTAAGCTAATGTGATGCAAGATATAATATACATGATATACATGATACTGATTTCGAGACTGACTGTGAGGTTTATACAAAGGATCGTGGTATACGATGACAAGTCTTTATGGATAAATCAGAAGGAGAAAGAATAATTAGTACAAACGTCGCAAGTTTGTTAATTACATTAAAGATGTAACTAAGGTTCCGCTTTCCCTTGGCGTATACCTCGGTGATCGGCCGCGTTACCATATCTCTATGGTGAAACAGGGATGAACGTGGTGAACACAAGGTTGCTTCCATCTCTAGAAGTACTTCTTACTTTAGTTAACGCATTCTTCCAACCCTCTCTCGATAGGCGGAATGACATCTTCACTTCTGCTCTCATAGGTGAAGATGTCGTCTAGCATGCCTTGACTAAACTTAATTATTTCCTTAACCCAATTAATTTACTTGTTTAATTCTTGCTAATTACCCATGGGTTTAAGAAAACGTCATGGAGAAAATGAATTAAGGGTGAACAGAAATGGACAGAGAAATAATAATGGAAATGACCATAACATTCAATACTAAGATTAAGCATCTGATACATAGTGTGAATGATAGAGACTAAGAAGATGAGTACAAGTGATGATAAAGAGATAGAAACAAATACAGAAGAGTGTCAACGTCTTGACACAGATCTGAACGGAGGTTTTGCTTGCCGGCGTGTAGAATGGATAAACAGAAGAGCTTCCCTCTCAGGCTTGCCCGGAATGGTAGAGGTGGGGATCGAAAAGATTCTTCGCCCGGAGACTCACCCTCGGCCTTGTCTCTTAATTCTTCCCAGATCTACTCTGATTAGTCGCTCAACCAGTCTCTCTCTCAGATCAGCATATACATTTTTCTATGTATTCAAGCATCATTTTTCAATGGAATGGTCGGAGCTATTTATAGACTAAACTTTGACTCTCTGACTTGTGGTCCCCACTTTATTGTTAAGGCAGTTCCTGAAATGGTTGAGTGAATATTCCTTCTGTTACGCAATCAATCCCGTCTGAAATGCACAACGGTCAGTTGTACACGCGTCAGAATCCTCCACAATTGCGTTGCTCTTCACATCTTCAATCGTTTGCCCGCATGCGGTGTTGTTTTTTATTACCGCATGCGGTTGAGATTGCGTTGATCACTTAGCTCTTGATCGATTGTCGCNGCATGCGGTGTTGTTTTTTATTACCGCATGCGGTTGAGATTGCGTTGATCACTTAGCTCTTGATCGATTGTCGCATGCGTCGTCATTGCGTTGATCGTCAATTTATTCCTGAATGATAGGCGCAATGCGACGTAGATGCGTTGTTTAGCTTATCTTTAGCCATGAACGAATGCGGTGACTTGATTTCCTGCAAAACAGACTCGAAATATCCTTTTCTACCATCACAATGATGTCAGTGGGTGTATTGACGACAATTTATAATTCTTGCATTTCTTAGCTAATTTCTATACAATTGACGCAACTTTCTTTTCTTTTGGCCATAATATCTAAATAAAACAGTATAAATAACTTGTATTTCTACAAGTTATCAAATGCTGGTATGAGAGGTTTGATGAAGTGAACTCTAAGATGAGGTTCAAAAGGAGTTCATGTGATTGGTGTGTCTATACAAAATCTAGTAGCTTTAGGGGACCGGTCTATCTACTTCTCTATGTAGATGACACGGGAGATCCAAAGAAGAATCGAGGCAAGTGAAAATGCTTCTTAAGAAAAATTTTGATATGAGACCTAGGGGAGTCAAGGAGGATTCTAGGCATTAAGATTGAAAGAGACAGAAAACAGGGCAAATTTCTTATTAGTCATCTGAATAATGTTCAAAGATATTGCAGAGGTTCAAGATGGAGAGTGCTAAGCTAGTAGGTGCTCTTCTTGCACCTCACTTCAAGCTTTCAGCTGCCAATAGTCCAAAGAGCACAGTTGAAGAGCATTTGAACCATATGAAGGTTGTCCCTTATTCCCAAGCAGTGGAATCACTAATGTACCTTATGACTTCTACAAGACTAGACCTGTCCTATGCAACAAGTATGGTTAGTAGGCACATGGTAAACCCTGGTAGAAGACATTAGGAGGCAGTCGAGTGGATACTAAGGTATCTATGTTCATCCAAAGAGGCAAGAGTCTTATATAGACAGAATGAGCCATCCAATGATGAAGTTTATAGTTATGTAGATGCAGACTATGCAGGGGACTTGGACAGAAGACGTTCCCTATCAAGCTATGTTTTCCTATGGGGGGAACAATTTAATTAGTTGAAAAGCCACTTTACAACCTGTTGTGGCCGTTTCTACAATAGAGACTGAGTTCATCGCATTGTCTAAGGTTGTAAAGAAAAGTTTGTGGTTGAAAGTGTACTAAACGATTTTGGCATAACACAAAACAAAAATTACAATCTATTGTGATAACCAGAGCATAATATAACTATCTAAGAATCAATAGTTTCATAGCAAACCAAGCACATTGATATTAAATATCCTTTCATCTAACAAGAGATTGAGAAAGGGGGAGTTGAGGTAGTGAAGATTCATATCTCTGTTAATGCAGCTGATATGCTAACCAAAACTATTCCATTAAACAAGTTTGGCAGATGCTTGGACCTTCTCGGCTTTGAGTTACCTGAAAAAGGTTAGCTCAAGTCAGCTCAATGAAGCAATGAGGGAAGGAACTCTGGATTCTTACAAAGGTGGAGATTGTTACAAAAAGGCTCAAAATCAAGAAGAAGAACATCGTAGCTGGCAATTGAACCATTGTCGACCTCTTCTGTTAAATGTTGTAACCACCAGAGCTTCATCATTGACTAAATTTCCTGCATATATAAAGGAAAACGAATGTGAGATTAATGTAAGAGTGAATAAGAAAGCGAGAGAGCAAGGCATTCGTTCTGTAATACTTTGAAGAGTAATAAAAGAGAACCTCCCAATTTGCACAATGGACGTAGGCCTTTGGCCAAATCACTTAAACTTCTATGTCTTTTCTTTTTATCTCTATGATCATTTAGATTTTGCTAAAGCGTTTACACGATCATGTATATCCTATCGCATCGTGTACACGATTGTTTAGCTCCGAACTTAATCATCTATACGATCGTTTAGCTCCTCAACTGTCATCTACATGATCGTCTAACTTCAGTCAACTGTCATCTACACGATCGTCTAGTTCTTCATCCAATCGTTTACTTAACTGAACTATTGTTTAGTTCTAGGAGCATCGTCTATACGATCGTGCTACCTTTTGGTAAACGATAGAAGAATTTTCAAGCCTCAACGTACTACCTCCTCTGACTCTTGAATTGTTATCGACCATTATATCTGAGTGTTTTGTGATTGTCAACACGAAGATCTTGTCATCTGAGACAAAAATTCATAAAAAATCAACAGGATGAATAGGCTAGTAATGAGTATGAAGAGGATGAAAGAAATATTGAAGAGATAAATGAAAGCATGGAAGAAGAAACCAAAGACAATGAAGAAAACAAGTCACAAAGCCACCGAAACACAACAATATCAGAAAGATCATTCAATGAATAGGGAAATTCCATTACAATCCAACGATTGACATTGATAGGGCGTCGTTAAACCCAATGGCCAAATCAAATAACTTTCTCGTGCTTACTCTAAAATGGGTAGTAAAGTGAAGTACGGAGTCGAATCCACAGGGAGCCACAACGTTTTTTAATTCAAAAACTTATAATATAATAACCGAAGGGGGAGGGGGTTATTGGTTGTTTGGAATTGTTGCAATGAAAATAAATTTGCATGAAATTAAAATGAGAATCAGAGAGAGATATAGATTTTGTGAAATTCAATAGTGAAAAGATCTAGCTTGGGTTTAATATTATGTTTTTCCCATTAGATTAATTGCTTATCGAACTCTCGATAAAACATACTTTGTTTAAGCCTAGCCAAATTAATTAGAATCCTAATTAACAATCCTATTTACCTAGTTATTCAAAATTTATAGAAAATGGGTCTGCTCTAAACAAATTGTCCAACCGTATTAAGCTTTAGAAAAATTGCTAGGATGAAAAATTTAATTTCCATTGTGTAATTAACTCATTCAATATGACCTCTACCGTGAGCTTGATTAAAGCAATACTTAGAGTCTATGGAGCACAAATATTTCATGTGAGACAAAGAATCCGTATCAGACACGTATCAGATACTGATACTTCCAAATACTTCCCAGATACGTATCTGCACGCAATTTGACGTATATATTTCTATACGTACCTTTTTGAAAAGAAAAAAGAAAAGCAAATATTCTAATATTTCCCAATCTAAAACTAGGCAACCTACTTAAAAAGTTCACTACTCGAGTCCAAAACTAAAAGAAAAAAATGAATAAAAGACCAAACCCTAGAATCATCTAATCTTCATCTTCATATTTGAGTCCCCACAAAGTCCACCATGTTGGGGTTGATGCCCTAAATCTCGTAGGATCCTGTAGTTTGTAAACACCTGTATGAACATGTTGGGTTTTATGTCATAAAACTCGTGGTTTGTAAACATTAAAACTTATTCTGAGAATTCAATAAAGTTGTTGTTGAATATATTGTTTTTTAGAAATTCAATAAACCTAAGTCCCTTGACTATTATATGAGTACTTGAACTTTATGTGGAGACATACAAGTGGATCAAGTTCGAGTAAATAATCAAAATGATCTATAGTATATGAATAAGGTTGGGTACCTTATTCTAGTAACAGTATTGGATGCGACCTACTCTGTAGTTGTTATAAAGTGTTGTAAAGTGCTACATATGAAGTGATCCTAATTCGTGCATGTTGAGACATGAGAAGTGGGGGTGTCTTTTGCAAATGAGTTTTGTGCAAGATCGGACCATGAAGTTTGTCACTCTTACTTTATAAAGTTGTTTACTGTTTAAGACTGACGATTTCAAAGCGATGACCTAGGTAACATAACCTTAATCCTGAGCTAACTATGAACTCCTGTTTGTTCAGGATTATCCTTTGATCTGCAAACGGTGAGAGTAGACCAATTTCCTTTACTCAATAAGCTTACCATTTTGGGGATAAGACCGAATAAATAGTTGGGAACATAGGGTGCAAGAGGGATCCTAACAGATTAGGGTTAGTAGAGTGGTTGTTCCCTTCAAGTGCTGATTCTGGGTCTTGAACAAGAGGCCTCACCCTCTCATTGGCTGAGAGGGATTCGATTTGTTGAAGTGATCACAAATCAATTGTTCATTGGAGGACCAGTGGAACTTAAGAAACAAGAGGTAATTTTGGGGGTAAAACAGAGATTTGACCCAGCCGTTATTACGAGCAACCTGTGAAGGGTTAACTTACTAATCATGGTTATATCGAGTGGACATAATATATCTATAGTGAGGGGAGTTCAACTATGGGTTTTAGTGGAATCACCCATTAGTTAATGAATGAGGGTTAGATTAGTCGATTAATCTTGGATCGTTGGAGCCTATGATCTGTAAGCATAAATAGCTGGGAACATAGGGTGCAAGAGGGAATTCACTCCTAACCGATTAGGGTTAGTAGAGAGGTTGTTCTCTTCAAGTGCTGATTCTGGGTCTTGAACAAGAGGTCTCACCCTCTCATTGGCCTGAGAGGGATTCGATTTGTTGATTGGATCACAAATCAATTGTTCATTAGGGGATCAGTGAAACTTAAGGAACAAGAAGTAATTTCGGAGGTAAAACAGAGATTTGACCCAGCCGTTATTACGAGCAACCTGTGAAGAGTTAACTTAATAATCATGGTTATATCGAGTGAACATAATATATCTACAGTGAGAGGAATTAAGCTATGGGCTTTAGTGGAATCACCTATTAGTTAACGAATGGGGGTTAGATCGGTCTAATGAGTTTAGCCGATTAATCTCGAATCGTTGGAGCCCATGATCTGTAGGTCCGCGAGGTCCCCCTACTAGCTCGTAAATGGGTACGCTTTAGGGTAGCTTGAGAAATTAATTTGAAACGTTCAAATTAAACAGAACAAGAGAATAAATATTTAAATATAATTTAAATATATAAAGATGATTATTGTGCAAAAATTAATTTAATATTTGATATTAAATTAATTTAAGAAAATAAATTTTTAAATTAAAATGATTTAAAAGTCATTTTGTATTTTAAAAATAAAATGGAAATTCGTTTGCATGGGTTGCACATAATGGAAAAAGAGTTTTTTCCATTGTCATCATCTTTATGCTCACACACAAACCATGATCTTCTCTACCTTAATTCTCCAAGCATAAGCTGCAAGCCATACATTCCATCTCTTTGCATGTTCATCTTGATATATAAAGAAGATTGGAGTTGTTGGAGAAATAGATGAATGCAGAATTTTGAGAGGAAAAAAAAATCAGTGAAGAAGAAGTTGTCTTCTTCAACTTGCTGCTGTGAGCTTCCCTTGTTTCTCCACATCTACAAGCTATTCTTGTGTCCCAAAACTCTACCTAAAGCTCCAAGAGCATAGTAGGAAAGGCTTTGAGGTGGTTCACGTTGATATCAAGTGAAGACAGAAGCTGAACATACGATTTTCTTGAAGAGTTCTTCAAAGGTATGTTCTGAAAACTAATTTTTATGAACAACATGCTTTAGTTTTTGCCAAAATTAGTGAATTAGAATGCTTATAAATCCTTGATACTTCCGATTCATGTTGTTTAACTCTAACAATTGGTATCAGAGCATCTTTTAAGCTTTCAATTCGGTCTAATTTTGGCAAGGTGGGTGTTTTTTTTCATGAGATATATGTGTTTTTTTTTTCATGAGATATATGAAATTGTTGTACTGCTATGGTTTTCTCTGTTTTGACATTTTAATTCTTTTTAATTTCTCAATTAAATTTATAATTGGCACTTGTTTGATGAGCATTTATGTGTTAGCAAGAGTCTGTAATTTATTTGGAGTCATTAGAGTTGAAATTAAGATGTAATTGAAGAAACAAGCGAAGGAGGTTGAGCTGCTGTTCCAGAGTTTTCAGCTTCTGCTTAAATTTGTTGCTGAGGTCCAGTTGCTAAATGATCGATTAGCTCCAGACGCTACACGATGAGAAGAAAAGCTATACGATCATTTAGTAATATGCGCTGGTCATTGTGATGTTGAATGCTAAACGATTGTGTACCAGCGGGACCTAAGCGATGCGTTCATTTGCTATACGATAGCATTACACGATTGTTTAGTTTCAGTCGTGAGAACTAGACGATTCTTTGATTTTGCTAAACAATGGCGCTATACGATCTTTTAGCAACGATGCGCGCTAAGCGATGCGATGAAGTGCTACGCGATACCGTTGAGTGATCGTTTGGCTGCGGAGCTAAGCAATCGTGTAGATAAATGCTATGCGATGCGATGATGTTCTATACGATGGAGCTATGCGATCGTTTACTGCAATGGTTACTAAATGATGACTTGAATGCGTTGGGCGATGGTGTTATGCGATCGTTTAGTACTATGCGATGGACCTAAACGATTGCACTGCGATGGAACTAAACGATCGTCTAGTCTTATGCGATAGAGCTAAACGATCGTCTTGCTTCCAGCAAACACTATGCGATCGTGTACTTCCTCTCAACCCAAGGCGACGAAGCTAGACGATTACCTCCAGGCGTTACATGATCGGCCTTAGTAGCATATTGAGATTGGACCGAGAGCAACCGGTTTACTCAAGGTTCAATCCGGTTCATCCTCAAATGGTTGTGGTCGGTCTGGTTTAGGCTTTGTTAGTCCGGTTCAGACTTGTCCAGCCTGGTTCAAGTTATTTTAGGTTTGGTTTGGAACGATTCGAGCGGTTCAAAGACGGTTATGAAGCTGTTTGTAATAGTTAGCTATCTGTTTGCTTGTTTATGTGAAAAACGAAAACCATAACAGTTAGTATTTAATTGTCTATGCATGAGATGTATGTGATAATTAAATTCATGTATATGCATACAGTATGCCATGTAGATTTAAAACCCCACCGTAGGAAGCATGATACATGCATTGACAATATGTTATAATTGTTATGATATATAGTATGCATGTTAGGGTTATGGTTAATATAATAGTTATATTAGATACCTTTGTTGTTTGTCGTGGATGTTAAACATGTCTAAATTTTGTAAACTATTATAAAATTGGCTAGACGTTTAAAATCTATAAAAAAAGAACAGTTGCATGCTCACTTAGGTTAACCACTTGCTTTAATAGTTAAAATAGGTCGTTAAAACTTGTAAAACTATGATTACAAACTCAACCAGTATATAATCCTGTCATAGGCTGGGGGTATTTAAGTTGACGGTCTACGAAACACCTCCTACCTGGGGATTATAGTCGAATAATTGAGTGTTAGTAATGTTGGATCGATATGGCAACCTTAGGGGGGGTGAATAAAGTTTAATTAAACTTTTTTTTTAAATTAACCCAAATAAACTAATTAATACACTTTTTATAAATAATAAGAAAAATTCAATTTATGCAACAAATAAGATGGCAAAAAATATGATAATTTAATTCTATCAAATTTTAGCAAATAAATAAGAATAAACTAAAACATACAATAAATTGCTTAAATTAATTGCAAAAATAAAAAGGAAAGAGTTAGAGAAGAAGACACCGTAATTTTTATAGTTGTTCGGTCAAACTCGACCCACTCTACTCCCCAAGCGCCTCTTGGAAATTTGAATAAAATCTTTCGACTCTTTCCGACTCTTTTCCATGGATTAGAGCCCAATCGTTACACCACTGCTCCTTTTACGGGTTCAAGAACAAACCCGATCCTTTCCACGGTTTAGGATCAAACTGTTACAAATGTTGGAATTTTTTAAGAACACAATACAACTCTCACTAGAGTGGATTTACAAGTTGAAGCACTCAACAAATTTATCCTCACAATACAATAACATCTCTCAAGAATAAGATGAAAAGAAAAAAAAAAATTGAGAACTTAGAGAGAGCAACAATGGAACTTATTTGAGTTTTGGAGATTATGAAAATGTAAAATTTTTTTGTTGCTTTAAAATTTGGAGAGGAAAATGGTTTAATATAGAGATGGAAAAAAATTTTTAGAAACCACAATTAATTTGGACCATTGGATTTTGGAAACAAACAAAATATAATATTAAATTTCTTTTCTTTTGAAATTCATTTTTCTTTTTTTAAAAGTTAATAAAAAAACACATATCATGTGTCAAAAACTAGCTGTTAGACAAAAATATAAAATAATATTAAATTTATTTTCCTTTAATTCATTTTCTTTTTAAATTCATTCTTTTTAAAGTCAATCCAAAAATAAAAAACATACCATGTGTAAAAAATTAGCCGTTAGACACAAACATAAAATAATATTAAATTTATTTTTCCTTTTAATTCATTTTCTTTTTAAATTCATTCTTTTTAAAGTCAATCCAAAAATAAAAAACATACCGGTATAAAAACTAGCCGTTAGACACAAACATAAAATAATATTAAATTTATTTTTCCTTTTAAATTTCTTTTAAATTTCATTTTTTTAAATCAATCCAAAAATCAAAAGTCCATCATATGTTAATCTTTTAATGATCTACCATTCAACCAATATACTGCCACATTTCTACATGCAAATGGTCTGGTTATGCCACGTCATCTACCACGGTATTTTCTCTAGACTTGTTTCGATCATATCGTCTTCGTTTTAGCTCCGATTTGAGTGATTCAAGAGGTGTTGGAATCGTTGTTCCGAGCTCTACGCTATGGACATATTAAAACACTAAAATTTTTAGTAATTAAAAATTGAGTTTGTTATCAGCAAAATATTGATTAATTAATTAATTAAAATTAATTAATTTGAGATTAAGGGCCAAAAAACCAATAATCTCCCCCTTTTTTATGATGACAAACTATTCAAGAAAAATAGCTTGAAATACATGTAAACCATATGTAGCACATAATAAAATTCAATATATCACCATAAAAATCATTCTTGAAATCACTCAAAAATATAAATTCTCCCCCTAATTAATACAATCAAAATCATAACAAATTTATAGCATATTTTTCTTAAACTTCTCCCCCTTTAGAATTGAGAAAAATTTAGAACTACATAAATGTTTCCCTTCAAAACATGAACATAAATTTAGCACAACTCCCCCCAAGAATATTAACACATGCTTTCCATGTCTCCCCCTATCAAAATATCTTCTAAAAGATTTAACAAGTAAAATTATAAAATCAAGAGGCATCACAACGAATAATACCAAGCTCAAGCTTATTTTTGCAAAAGTTTTCTTCATTCAAAGGCTTGGTAAAAATATCTGCTAATTGATTATTAGAGCCTACAAATTCAAGAGTAATATTATCATTTTGCACATGCTCTCTAATAAAGTGATGCCTAATATCAATATGCTTAGTCCTAGAATGATGTAT
>NC_052350.1:25002092-25126279 GCF_009727055.1 Benincasa hispida
CAATCAATTTATGCAACAAATAAGATGGACAAAAAATATGATAATTTAATTCTATCAAATTTTAGCAAATAAATAAGAAAAACTAAATACATACAATAAATTGCTTAAATTTAATTGCATACAAAAAAAAAAAAAAAAAAGGAAGATTAGAGAAGAAGACACCTAATTTTTATAGTGGTTCGGTCAAACTTGACACTCCACTCCCCAAGGCCTCTTGGGAATTTGAATAAAATCTTTCTACTCTTTTTCATGATTAGAGCCCAACGTTACACCACCGCTCCCTTTACGGGTTCAAAAGCAAACCGATCCTTTCCACAGTTTAGGATCAAACCGTTACAAATATTGGAATTTTTTAAGAACACAATAACTCTCACTAGAGTGGATTTACAAGTTTAAGCACTCAACAAATTTATCCTCACAATACAATAACACTCTCTCAAGAATAAGATGAAAAGAAAAAAAAAAATTGGAGAACTTAGAGAGAGCAACAATGGAACTTTTGAGTTTTGAAGGATTGTGAAAATGTAAAATTTTTGTTGCTTTAAAATTTGGAGAGGAAGATGGTTTATATAGAGATGGAAAAAGTTTTAGAAAACCACAATTAATTTGGACCATTGGATTTTGGAAACAAACAAAATATAATATAAATTTCTTTTCTTTGAAATTCATTTTTCTTTTTTTAAAAATTAATAAAAAAAACATACCATGTGTCAAAAACTAGTTGTAGACAAAAACATAAAATAATATTAAATTTCATTTCCTTTAATTCATTTTTATCATTTTCTTTTTAAATTCATTCTTTTTAAAGTTAATTCAAAAATAAAAAACATACCATGTGTAAAAAATTAGCCATTAGACACAAACATAAAATAATATTAAATTTATTTCCTTTTAATTCATTTTCTTTTTAAATTCATTCTTTTTAAAGTCAATCCAAATAAAAAAACATTACCATGTTGTAAAAAACTAGTCTTAGACACAAACATAAAATAATATTAAATTTATTTTCCTTTTAAATTTCTTTTAAATTTCATTTTTTTAAATCAATCCAAAAATCAAAAGTCCATCATATGTTAATCTCTTAATGATGTACCATTCATTCAATATGCTATCACAATATTCTACATGCAAATGGTCTGGTTATGCCACGTCATCTACCACAGTATTTTCTCTATAGATTTTTTCGGTCATATTGTCTTCGTTTTAGTTCCGATTTGAGTGATTCAAGAGGGTGTTGGAATCATTGTTCGAGCTCTACGCTATGAACATATTAAAACACTAAAATTTTTAGTAATTAAAAATTGAGTTGTTATCATCAAAATATTGATTAATTAATTAATTAAAATTAATTAATTTGAGATTAAGGGCCAAAAAGCCAACAGGTAATCGGTTTATGAAGCATTCGTGAGGGATGGAAGGTAATAAAATGGTTTATCACCTAGACATTGTATGGTTAAATCCAATTATAAGAGCTTATATCTTGGCATAAACTACTTAGACTTAGGTTGTATAAATTAGCCGTCTAACCTAAAGTATAAATATACCCAAACAATTAAAACACTTCAGTGGAGAGAATAAAGTTTAGGTTAGCCTCCACGTCCTCAAGAGTTCACACAGTAAGATCCATGCTCGACTTCTTGTCGATTTTACCTCGACTGCTCCATACGGAAAGTGCTTGCATGGGTCAATAACAAGGTGAATGGGGGAAGTTGTTCATAGTAAGTGGGTGAAGGAAATGTGTCAACATTGTCCTACGGTCTCCTCCATTAGTTTGAACCATGAGATTCTTATGTTGCGCCTACTGTCGTTTTTCATGCGGCAGTAGCTAGTCGTTAACCGCGGGATCCCTACGGAGGGTTGTAGCATAGGATTCGGAACAACCCAAGCTTCAGTAAAATGAATAGGGTTTTATAGTTCCGTCTTAGGTATTGTCTTCTATTTCGGAGGCATACTCATACCGTTTTGTAAGATCTGAAAATGGCGGGTCTACACTTATAAGACTTACTTAGTGTTAGTAATGATCTTGACCGAAAACAATAACTAAATGACTATCGGAATATGAGTTATTCTGGAGATAGTATTTGGTCAAGAATTGTCTTGCTTTTGTGAAGGAATTCTTGACTACCCCATGGTAGCATTTGTTCTAAATCACTTAAGTATCGTTGTAAAAATAATGATTATGGGTACATTATCACTTTGCTAAAACTTGATTGGATTTAAAAGAAATTCATTTATAAATTTTGTTTATAATTTTAGAATGATGAGTTATATTATACAATTGTTGGCTTCGGACAAACTGACTGGGGATAATTATCTAAACTGGAAATCAAATTTGAATACAATACTCACAATAGATGATTTGAGATTTGTCTTAATGGAGGAGTGTCCTCCCATTCCTAGCTCAAATACCAACCGAACTATTTGGAAAGCGTTTGATAAATGGATCAAGACTAATGATAAAGCCCGTGCTTATATTCCCGCCAACCTGTCTGACGTTTTGGCGAAAAAATATGAGGGTATGAACACTGCCAAAGAGATTATGGAATCTCTAAGAGGGATGTTTGGACAGCCATCCTTCACTCTGAGGCATGATGCTATTAAATACGTTTACAACAGTCGTATGAAAGAGAGGACAAATGTTCGTGAACATGTCCTAGATATGATGGTCCACTTTAATGTGGCTGAAGTGAACGGTGCTATGATGAATGAAAGAAGTCGAGTTGGCTTTATTTTAGAATCTCTTCTGAAGAGTTTTTTTTTGCAATTTTGTACCAATGCCTTGATGAATAAAATTGAATACAACTTGACAACTCTACTTAATAAGTTGCAGGCATTTCAGACCATGTTGAGAACTAAAGGTCTGGAACCAGTACCATAAGTAAATGTTACTTCTGCTGAAAAGAGAGGAATGTCCTCCAAGCCTGAAGTTGCCTCATCTTCGCAGACTAAGAGTATTCCAGCGAAGAAAGACAAAGGGAAAGGGAAAAATCCTATTGGTAAGAAGAGCAAGAAAACCGCTGCAGAGAAAGGGAAATGTTTCCACTGCAACAAGCTGGAGCACTGGAAGAGAAATTGCCCTAAATATCTTGCAGAGAAGAGAGCAGAGAAAGGAAAACAGGCTGCTTAGATCCTGGAGACTGTTTGCTCAGCTCATCGAGTAGGAGAAGTTGCTAATGAAGATGTAAATTACCTGCTTTTGTTAAATCTTGTAAATAACTTTTTGTACATATTTTTTGTTATCAATGAAATGTTTTTCTAAGAAATATGTTTGTTCTATCTCATAGCAACTTCTATTAATAATCAAATTATTAATAACCATTAGCAAATATTCAGTTATTTAAATGGCTAAGATCGAAGTATAATAAATTTAAGATTTCTAGCTCTGACTGTTAACAAGAGTTGTTAAGATAGGTCAGACCATCTTAATCAAAGAGTTGAGAGTACCTCAATGGTGTGGGAGGAAAATGTACTTCCTAGCCATTATTGAGAAAAAGATGATTTCCCCATAAGAAACCTATTTGTATGCTAATATGTTTACAATGATTCTCTCGGCTAAAGTGTTTAAGAATCATCTAGTAAGACTAGAAATACCAGAGGTTAATAACGTACGGCAAGTGGGAGAAATATCAGGTATGTGATACCAAATGGCTAAAATTATGGGTATGGGATGCCCTAGTTTATCGTATTTCTCTATAAAACTCATAAACTCAGTCTTATATATCGGATATATAAGTTACCACTTGAGTTTTAGTCCAAGTGGGAGTTGTTGGGTTTTATGTCCTAAAACTCGTGGTTTGTAAACATTAGAACTTATTTTGAGAATTCAATAAAGTTGTTGTTGAATATATTGTTTTTTAGAAATCCAATAAACCTAAGTCCCTTGACTATTATATGAGTACTTGAACTTTATGTGGAGACATACAAGTGGATCAGGTTCAAGTAAATAGTCAAAATGATCTATAGTATATGAATAAGATTGAATACCTTATTATGATAATACTATTGGATGCGGTCTACTCTGTAGTCGTTACAAAGTGTTGTAAAGTGCTACATACGAAGTGATCCTAATTAGTAGATGTTGAGACATGAGAAGTAGGGGTGTCCTGTGTAAATGAGTTTTGTGCAAGATCGGACCACGAAACTTTTCACTCTTACTTTATAACGTTGTTTACTGTTTAAGACTGACGATTTCAAAGCGATGACCTAGGTAACATAACTTTAATCCTGAGTTAACTATGAACTTCTGTTTGTTCGGGATTATCCTTTGATCTGCAAACGTGAGAGTAGACCAATTGCCTCTGCTTAATAAGCTTACCATTTTGGGGATAAGACCGAATAAATAGCTGGGAACATAGGGTGCAAGAGGGAATTCACTCCTAACCGATTAGGGTTAGTAGAGAGGTTGTTCCCTTTAAGTGCTGATTTTGGGTCTTGAACAAGAGGGCCTCACCTCTTCATTGGCCTGAGAGGGTTTCGATTTGTTAATTGGATCACAAATCATTATTCATTAGAGGTCAGTGGAACTTAAGAACAAGAGGTAATTTCGGGGTAAAACAGAGATTTGACCTAACCGTTATTATGAGCAACCTGTAAAGATTAACTTACTAGTCATGGTTATATCGAGTAGACATAATATATCTACAGTGAGGGGAGTTCAGCTATGGACTTTAGTAGAATCACCCATTAGTTAACGAACGGGGTTAGATCGGTCTAATGAGTTTAGCTGATTAATCTTGGATCGTTGGAGCCCATGATCTGTAGGTCTGCGAGGTCCCTTACTAGCTCGTAAATGGGTACGCTTTAGAGTAGCTTGAGAAATTAATTTGGAACGTTCAATTAAACAGAACAAGAGATAATATTTAAATATAATTTAATATATTAAAGATGATTATTGTGCAAAAATTAATTTAATATTTGATTATTAAATTAATTTAAGAAAATAAAATTTTAAATTAAAATGATTTAAAAGTCATTTTGTATTTTAAAAATAAAATGGAAATTCGTTTGCATGGGTTGCACATAATGGAAAAAGAGTTTTTTCCATTGTCATCATCTTTATGCTCACACACAAACCATGATCTTCTCTACCTTAATTCTCCAAGCATGAGCTGCAAGCCATGCATTCCACTCTCTTTGCATGTTCATCTTGATATATAAAGAAGATTGAAATGTTGGAGAAATAGATGAATGCAGAATTTTGAGAGGAAAAAAAAATCAGTGAAGAAGAAGTTGTCTTCTTCAACTTGCTGCTGTGAGCTTCCCTTGTTTCTCCACATCTACAAGCTATTCTTGTGTCCCAAAACTCTACCTAAGCTCCAAGAGCATAGTAGGAAAGGCTTTGAGGTGGTTCACGTTGATATCAAGTGAAGACAGCAGCTAAACAGACGATTTTCTTGAAGAGAGGTATGTTCTGAAAACCCATTTTTATGAACAACATGCTTTAGTTTTTGCCAAAATTAGTGAATTAGAATGCTTATGGATTCTTGATATTTTCGTTGCATGTTTTTTAACTCTAACAGAACAAACTCTATGTGATGTAATAATATGAGATATTTTATTCACTATTGTCTATGAAATATGAGATATTTTAGTTGCATTAACCACAAACCAATAAACTAAGATCCTTGATTGTCGTTGTAACTTAAGCATGTATGTGAAGAAATACAAGTGGATCGCGCTTTAAGTGATAACCTAAATGGTCTGTAGTATATGGATAAAAAAGGGAACCCTTATCCTGGTGACGCTACAAATGTTGTCCGCTTAATAGATGTTACAAGTGTTGTAAAGTGCCACAAATGGTCTGATCCTGACCATTCATGTATTAGACATGCAAGTGGGGATGCTCTATACAAAGAAGTTTGAATAAGACCGGACCACGAAATGTTTAGTCTTGTTATATAACGTCGTTCATGATAGAGACTTTCATTTCACTAGGATGACCATAGGTAACATGACCTTAATCTTGAGTGAGTTGGGAACTCCTGCCTATGAGGGCGGTCCTTTGATTTTCATGAGTGCAAGTGGCCAGTTCGCCAACTCAAACCTACCACTTTGAAGATTCGTCTGATTGGGGAGCTTGGAACTCAACTACACAAGACAAAATTCACTCCTTCCCCGAAGTAGGGGTAAGTAGATACATTGCACCCTTAAAGGCTGATTCTGGGGCTTGAACAATGTGGCGCCATACCTTCTCATGGCTCGAAAAGTGTTCACTCATAGTGGGACTATGATGTATTGTTCATTAGAGGAATCAGTGGTACTTAAGGAGTTAGACGTAACTACAAGGGCAAAGCGGTAAATTAGTCCAACTGTATTTACGAGCAATTTGTGAAGGGTCATCCTACTGTTGATTGGTTATATCCAATGGACACAGAAATATATCTGTAGTGCGAAGAGTGCAGCTGTCAGTTTTTAATGGAATGTCTGGCGGTTAACGGATGGTGGAATGTCTTGCTGTCAGTCAGTTATTCACATACCATTAGAGTTTCAAGCTACAAGTCCATAAGGTCCCATTGGTAGCTCAATGGATTCATGTTGAGAATCAGTTTTTGGGTTAGTTTGAAGTGTTCAAATTAACAAGAGAGAATTTGATTATATATGATATAAGTAAATTAATTCAATTATATGTGATATAATTGATTTGATGTATTTGATACACTAACTGGAGGAATTAATATAAATATGATTTATATTAAATGTCATAAAGGAGAAAAAGAACTATGGTTTGAATATTACATATGATGTGATATTAAAACTATAGGTTATAAATATAATATGATAAATTAGTTATTATATTTATTTGTAACAAAAACAATTATAAGATAATTGTGGTTGGTTATTTTTCTCTATTAACCGATTGAGTGGGAGATTTTTATCAGTTTTAATAACTGATGGATTAAAGGAAAAATAATTTCACTTTTTCAGAATCGCAACACATTCGATGGGGTGAAAAAGAAACTAGCTATATGATAGCCTTTGAGAGAGTGAACGATCAAGCATTAAGGCATCTAGTTTGCTAGACGATAGTTCCTCATTACCCAACGATCGAGTACTAAGTCTATTGAAGGATCTCTTACCGAAGAGTTCCATGAGCGCGTCCGGATCGCTCCGATCTCACAGTGACCGAAATACAACATTATGCATTCAAAGCATACAGTTATGCAAACAAACACTAATTATCAGCATGCTATGAACAAGAAAATAACAAGAGAATGAGTGCCATACTAGCTGAAGACGTTCTTCACTCTTCGGCACTCAAAGCAGCGGAAAACCTCCACGCGATCTACCAACGGCCAGCAAGCACGAACAACCGCATGAACACGAATGTCGCGGGGACAACACCACTAAAAAGAAGCCCTGGGTATTCTCGGTGTAAGAACTCAAAGCGTGGTCTTTGGTAAATTTGGAAGAGGAAGAAGGAAACACGGATCATGTAGGCGATAAGCAAGTGGGAGGGAAAAAAGGCGCTATTGCATAGCGAAATGCTTATCGTTTAGGAGAAGCTACACGATCGTATAGATTTTACTGAACGATCGTTTAGGAAAAGGTATACGATCGTTTAGCAAAATCAGCACACTATACGATCGTTTAGAGAAGCTAACCGATCGTGTAGGAAATAGCGTTTAGGCACGAGGTGGACGATCATTTAGGAATGAGGCAACTATCATTTAGGCTCTCAATTCTTTAAGCGGTCGTTTACAATACTACCAACGCACTCTCATAAATTCTTTTGGATGATTGACGAAAAACTATTAAAAAATGAAACATTTTCATTTTTATTTCATCGGTTACAATAACCAACTCATTCCCACTAACCCACATCCAAACGTGATTTTTGGCTTAATTATCATATAATTAACCAATTAATTAATAATAAATATCATCATATTATATTTTTACCCTATAGTTTGATATCACATATCTGCTATAGTATTTTCTCCTCTACTTGATATAAATCATATTTATATCTAATTTCCTCCAAAATAATGTATCTCATACATTTACCCAGTTATATCATATATAATTAACCAGTCCAATTATATCATATATAATCGAACTTCCTCTTGTCAATTTGAACATTTCAAATTAACCCAAACACTAGTTCTCGACTTTATCCAAGCTACCTAGGGGACCTAATGGACCTGTGGCTCGAAGCTTCAATGGTCTGTGAATAGCTGACTAAACTCTTTAGTCACGAGATCCACCATCCGTTAACTGTCATGTATTCTACTAAAGACCAACAACTGAACTTTTCTTACCATAGATATATTTCTGTGTCCATCGGATATAACCAATCATAAGTATGATGACCCTTTACAGATGCTCGTAAGTATAGCTGGGTCAAATTACCATTTTGCACCTGTAGTTACATCTCACTTCTTAAGTACCACTGATTCCTCTAATGAACAATACAACATAGTCGAACTATGTGCGAACACCTCTCGGGCCAAGAGAAGGTGTGTGGCGCCACATCGTTCAAGCCCCAGAATCAGCCTTTAAGGGAGCTATCTATTTACTTACCTCTGCCTCGGGGAAGGAGTGAATTCCATCTTGTATAGCTGAGTTCCCAGCTCCCAAATCAAAAGAATCCCCAAAATAGTAGGTTTGAATTGGCGACCTGGCCACTCACACCCATACAAATCAAAGAACCGCCCTCAATGGTAGGAGTTCCAACTCACTCAGGATTGAGGTCATGTTACCTATGGTCATCCTAGTGAAGTGAAGTCTCTATCATGAACAATGTTATATAACGAGATGTTAACACTTCGTGGTCAAGTCTTATACAAACTCTTTGTATAGGACACCCCCGCTTGCATGTCCCCAACATGAATGATCAGGATCTGACCATCTGTGACAAGTCCAACACTTGTGACCATTCCACAAAGCGGGCCGCATTCGTAGCGTTACCAGGATAAGGTTTCCCTCCTATATCCATGTACTACGAACCATTTTGGTTATCACTCAAGACATGATCAACTTGTATGTCACCACATACATGCTTGAGTCACATACAGATAACCAGGGATTTTATGTTTATTGCTTTGTGGTAAAGCAAATAAAACAAGTAACCGAGCAAAAATACAAGATGTAAAGTAAATATATGATATTAATAACACAAGCGTTCGAACAAACTGTTTACAAACTACAGGATACGACACTTTAGGGCATCAACCCCAACAGTCTATACGATAGATTTCTCATTCTCCCAATTACTCGATCGTGTAAATGATCGTTTAGTTCCTTCTTCCCTCTACCAAATCGACACAGAGACCACACCTTCTAGATTCTCACACCGAGAATACCAAGGTAGCCTCTTGGTAGTGTCGAGTTGCTATTCGAGGGTCGAGAATTAAGTGTTACTCGATTGTGTTCGAGGATTTGACAGTTCGTGATTTTCACTGGTTGTTCGTTGCATTCGTGCACTTGATCGAGTTTTCTTGGATGCTTGACTGGTGTTGATCGAGGGAATACTTGAAGAAGAGTTCTTCAAAGGTATGTCACTCGATTCCCTGTGTATTTAACTTAAAAGCATGCTGTAATTTACTCGATGATGCATAACTGTTGTTTGTTTTTAAATGTTTTGTTCTTTCACAATGGGTTTGGAACGATCTAATTCCGCTCAATGGTTCTCTTTTTTTTATATATAAGAGTTTCTTCACACCAAAATATAAACCATTTGGATATCTTCAACAATTCAATGAAGAAGTTCTTTGTTTATCTTCATACTTCTCCCTCTAATCTTCTTCTTCTTCTTTGTAATATGAATCAATTTTCTATTGCATTTTATTAACTATTGTACTTCAACATCTTAGATGTTATATTTTTTGTATTATATTTTAGTGTTTGTATTCTATTTTGTGCTATTGTTATTAACTTGTATGCTAAATTTATCTACTTCCTAGATTTTTTTAAAAAAGAAATTATATCTTCAACGTATGAGGATATTTAGAAATATATATAGTAAAAAAATATATAAAAAATGACGTATCCTTAGACGTATCTGTATTTTAGTTTTTTAGAAATTGACGAATCGCGGTATCCGATCGTATCTGTATCGTGTAATCGTATCTGTGTCTGTGCTTCATAGCTTAGAGTGGTCAACTTCACAATTAAGCAAGTTAATCTAATCTTTTGCTTCCTATGATTTATTACCTTAATCAAGGATAAATTTAAGCATGAAATAATGTCAACAAGCATTGGTTGTCAATCAGTTCATAATCAGAAAATTTAGAGTAGAAGTCCTTAAACAAGAGTTTGAACAATATAAAATGAAGAACAAGTCTCACAAGTAACCTACGAAAGGGGAAAACTATCAAACCCAAGCTAGAAGAGTTACCTTAGTCTCTAATCATCCGCAAAATGCAAGAAATTAAGCTTCAAGATGACAAAAGTGGTAAAGAATAAATGTTACAATGGAGAAAAGAAGAAATTAGGGCTAGAAGAGGAAAAACGGCGTTCTCATTTGACAAATCGGGCAACAAATCGTTATATAACCAGCGCACAATGTCATAACACTAGGGTGAAGCATTGCGACACTGGTCTTCAACTTGTTGTGGCATAGGCCTCAAGCATAGTGATGCTAAGGCAATAACATCCCAAAATTTTATGTAAATTTAAGATAATTATCTTTAATATTTGGGTGAATTTTGGAATTTGAATTCAATTTGAATCTTTCTAGTGATAAAAGATTTGACAATTGAGATTCAAGTGAGTTTGGTTTTAAAAGATTTGGAAGTTTAGATTGAGAAGGGAAGAAAGTCAAACACAGGGTTTAACCTTAACCATATGTTTATGAATGGCTAAAAGGAAAAAAAAAAAAAAAAAGTTAGATTTTGTTTTGTGTTACCCAGCCGTCAGGACCCCCCTTCCCCCCATCTTCAACATATCTGTCTCACTTTCATGCAGAAACCTCATCGCTGATTTCTCTCACCAACCTACCCGCATACCGTCCATTGCAGGTTTCGTCTATGGTCCAGCGTCGCTACCTTCTGCCAACCAATAGAACGTCCGTCCAGTCGTGTTCCACTTAGTTGCGAGGCTGTTCAATTCGCGTTTCATCCAGTCGTTGGTCTGGGTTGTTCAGCCACTGTCTACGCGTGCCTCTGCCGCCAAACCATCGCTAAAGCTGCCACTTACGTTTCCGTCCAGCCAGAATCTTGAGTTTAAGGTAAGGGTTGGTTATTTTTGTAGATTTGGTGAATTTCGTGGATGTTCTGGATTGGGTCTTGAATGCCCATGAGTGTCCATTGAGTTTTGGGTTTAATCTTGATTGATTCTTAAGTGCCCAACAAGTTTTTGGCCCTAGTTCTTTTGCCTGTTTGAAGTTTGATTTGGAGTTTTCAGAAGGAGTTGAAATGCTATCCACTTGGTTAGAGACCTGTCCTGTCAAGATTTTGGTAAGATTTGGGGTCTTTATTGATAATTTTTGGATATTCACAAAGTATTAGCTTAATTACTTATGTAACTATAGTTTAGGAGGTTGGATTTGAAGGTTTAATATTGCTGTCCATCAGAATTAAAAGTTAAATTTTGGCAGTTTAGCTTGGGGGTCGTGCTGATTTAAAGCTTTGAATTGCTTACCACTAATTGGGTAAATTTTGAAGACTATTACAATAACTTTTGTGTTTGACTTAAGCCAAAGTATCTAAATTAATTTTAATTTATGTTTAGAAGAGAATTCAAGAATTTTACCCAAGATAAAAGGAGATTGCTTGGCTTGATTACACTATTAGGACTTGAATTGAGGTAAGTGATTTACTACTGGTCCGTCCACAAACCAGGCACCCTAATCAAGTTGATGTTAAGATTGTGTATATACGTGAAAATATGATATTATTGTGATGAAATGATTTGCTATGATTTGCTAACGGATGGACTGTTGAGGGTGTTTTGGAAACCCATGAGTTATGTTACTAAGAATATGATAACATGTTTATGGCATGATACAAAATTTGGATGTTGCATGTTGCTTGTTAGATTAATGGTGATTGTTAGCACTTCTATCGGGCTTTGTATATCTCATTTTTATGAACCTTCGAGTTTGCTACTTATGTTTATGTTTCGGTGTCTCTATGGGATCGCCATCTATGCTTATGATTGTGACCCTCCGAGATCATTACATATGAAAGCGTGCCTTTGGGTTCACGCATTATGCTAATGCCTATACTTATGTCTATGATACGTGATATACACCTGTGTCTTGATAAAAAGGCTAACAGTGGGCCTAGTAGTAGGTCACTTACTGAGTATTTTTATACTCATCGGTTAATGACAAAAAGAATCCATGACAATGTCATCGAGACCCAAGAGATGCTTCCACTCATATTTTCATATTTCCATGTTTTAAATTTCAGTTTTGATGTTTAAATCTAGGGCTATAGTTTTTACATTGTTACACACTTTTTAATTTTTCAATTTTGTTTTTATAGTTATTAGGGGTACCTCGATCAAAGATTTCAACTATTTAAATTCTATAAAAGTTATCTATTTTATAAAATTCATTTGATTCTAGTCAAATTTATGAAAAGGAGATGTATGCATGCATATAGTAATGACCTAGTATAAGTCCTAGGAAGTCGGATCATTACAGAGGTCTTACGCTCTCACGCCTGCGGATGGAGATTTCTGTCAAATTGCGGAGCGTAGTGCTACACTTCATAGAGCATCACTACACTCTCCTGTTTGTCCAGAATATTGAGGCTACTACCTTTAAGCGTAACTATACGCTTCACAGAGTGTAGCTACGTTCCCTCTAAGAGCAGTTTTGTAATTTCACGGCCTTCTTTCTCCTATAGTGCATTTGAGCTCCAATTTTGACCGTTTTATCACCTTTTCACACCGAATATCTTGTTCTACATCTTAGACACTCAAGACCTATAAAGTCATCAATTAAGCTCATTAAATAAACCAATGACTCCGAATTAAGAAGAGGGAGATAACACATTTTTGGTTTTATCAAACTCTCCCAACTTAATTCTTATCATCCTCGAGCAAGGTAGAACATGCAATCACAAAAAGATTAGCGTGGTAAGTTACCAAGTTCCCTGCTCTAGCCTTAACAATCAACCTAAATCATGTTATAATCAATTAAGCTATCCAAAAAAGCATTTAATCAATTAAGACAAAATTAGAATTTCATTTCAAATTTTCTCATGTATGAATAAGTTCTAAGCTACCTATTTTAAGCACAAGCAAATCCTGAGTAGACTTATGAAACCTCAGTTAATTTTCTCCCTACTCTAGCTCAAGCACCAACCATTAAACATCAAAACACAAAAGACAATAATATATCAATTGAGGTGCCTATAAACTTCTAGAGACCATAAACTTGCATTTATTTTACTTAGGGGCACTAGTTTTCACACTTCTACTATAGGGAACCATACCCACTCTTTTCTCGTGGGTGTCCTGTTTGATCGCAGCAGAAGACATCTCTTTTTACCCTTAGGCATGCATACACATTACAAGTATATTTTCTTATTTTCTTTCTTTCTTCTTTTGATATTCTTTTAATTCCAACTCTTTTTCATGTCAGCTGACTCTTTCCTTTTTTTTAGCAGTCATATAAATCACATATTTTCTCCCTCAGTATCACATTACCACCTATCATGCAAGTTGTTTTCTATTTAATGGGGTCTTTCGGAGTGACAATAAACCTATGGCCTCACAATGCAATTCTAAGCAAGCAAGAGTCAAGATAGATAGACAAAAAACTCAAAGATGCATGAGAGAAATGAAAGCGCTTTAGGACCTCAAACTATATGGTCATAAAAAAGAGCAAGGCAACAAAACATTGTCCTCACTGTGAAAGAAATGAAAGCGAGGAGGATCAGAAAACTTCCCTGAAGCATGGGATGAAGGAAGGATTTGGCTCCCTCAATTCAAGCTTTTCTCCACCAACAATCCTAACAAATCAAGAAAAATTGGAAATATTAGGCTCAAAGATGAAAGGAAAAATTACATATAAGAAATCTAATCTAGGAAAGCAAATAAATTTTAATGTCTGGCTGCCTCCAGGAAGTGTAAATTTTTAAGGTCGATTGCTTGACCGTATTTGGCTCGATCATCTATGATCGAAGTTGATTGTTTTCACTTCAACTTTGTTGGTTGACTGATGCATTATTTTATGTGATGAAATAATGGAAAAGGATGCAATGGTGGAAAATGCGTTGAGCATGCAAGTTTTCTCAGCAAGATTCAAGTATAAATCCTAATGAGTTGCCTAGTAACCCAGATCGAACTCAAGGACTAAGGAAAATACTATGCGATGGTAATTTCTAGATCACTTTGCGGTAACAAATCAATCAAAGAGTTGGTTGGGTTGTTATTTACAGTATAAAAATGTATGCGGGGGAGTTGAGAAAATCGTTAATAATACGGAAGATGCGATGAGTATGCGGGGGAGGTGGGGAGGGGGAATGGGTTGAGAAAGAGGTTTAGCTAACACTTCCTAGGATTGCGTTCATATTATGCGATCATGCTACACACATACAATAGCAAATCATCTCTCAACGCAAATGTTACGGCTTCTAGTTTTAGAACGCATGCAATATATGAGATGATATCTATAGGACTTACATCTAAGCCTCTATTCTTGCCTATGCGATGACGAATGACACACACACATACAAGGCGATCGCATATTACCATAACCTATCTCTAGGGTGCATGCGATGCATGTTGGCAAATAGAGCTTATCTCTAAGTCCCTATCTCTTGCTTATGGAGATCTAATCTTGCTCTTTCGAGTCTAGATTCTAACCTAGCTCTCTCAAGTCTTAGGTTATTTCTTTAGACTCTCTCTCGAGTAGCTCTAAAGGGTGTTGGGAGCAGCATAAGACAAGACGATCGCATGCAATGAAGATCCTAGGTCATGTTAGCTAAGTACTTCTCAACCCATTCGATAGATTTAGCTACTTATGCGTGTTTTAAAGAGAGTGAACAGATGTAGATAAGCAAGTTCCATTTTATAAATATATAATCGAAGTACAGAATGATAATGCGAATAAGAATAACGAGTCTGGAAGCAATTTCTTGCTTCCCAAGTCTTTTATACTCTACTCTGCTCAAAAGATAATCTTGCTCTCACAAGAGTCGACCCTCTCTCTATTTTTTCACGCTCCCTGGCACTCTCTCAAGCTGATCAGGACGATCTTCTGGCGTCTCTTTCCTTCTCTCGCTTCCGCCTTTTAAGTATAAAAAACTAAGAACAAGGCTAAGTATAAACTCCGTGAACTGAACTAACCGAACAAACTCCTTCACTGAAGATGGCCTTCGGTATTTATAGAGCTTCAGGGTGAAAAGCTTCTTCTCTCTTATGATTGCACTGATGAGATGGCATTAATTCTCTATCTAATGCATCGAATAATTGTCACCGAAAAGTTGAGTGTACTTGCTACAGTAGATCGTTAACGGCTTGTCAACTTAATTCGGAATCGGCCGTCATCAATTTTCTGTCCCATCGTGATTTATTAACTTTTCACCCAGATGCACTCACCTTGATGCGCCGACTCTACGCGGCAATCTTCTTGAGCAGATTCGCGAGCGCAACCGATCGCAAAGCCTTACAGTCGCAATCTCTTATGCGTTCGGACGTTAATTTCTTCAGATTGCATTTCGCCTTGTGTTAACGCATTTTCTGCATGAAAAGTTAGCTGTTTTAATGCGATGGATGCATGCGATCGCAATGTTGTGAACTTAATGCTTTTGGACGCAATATTGTATATTTTTACCGACGCAATCCTACATTGTTTTATAACTTTGTGCTGTAATAACGTGCATTTCTGCCCGTTATCATTGACCACTCTCCTTAAAATCAAGACACTAGAACAAGTAAGATAAGTGATAACAGGGGTTTCAAAAATCATAAATATTTCGAACCGCCCCTCATGCATAATCGAAAGAAACCTTTTGTCTACATCATTTGAAGCTTTAGCGATCTTTAAAAAGGGTCGACCAAACAAGATGGATAAATTGGAGGGGGAGACTTTTCCATGCATATAAATAATTTAAAACTCAGAAGGGAAGACCAAACTATTATTGACCAAGACAACTTTAATCATTCCAAGAGGTTTAACTAAAGAGAAATCTACTAGTTGAACCTAAATACCAGTAGGATGCAGAACATGTGACTAAAGCTCAGAGCACACAGATATAGGCATGATATTAATAGCTTATTTTCAATCTAGCATCGCATGCTCAAATGTCATCTTACCTATCAGACAAGGTAAGGAAAATGTACTTGGATCATCACATTTAGTTAGTAAGTTACCTGACAATATATAATTGGGCTTTCTTCACTCATAGGCTTGTATTTAACCTTAACCCATGACCTCTTGCCCTTTGCAGTAGGGCTTTCATTGAACTTAAATGACTCGATGACTTGCATCTCATTCTTTGGTGCAACTCCCTTAGTTAATCTGCTAAGGAAGGAGCAACAGAAACATAAGCATTAAGATTCAAAAGAAGGTTAAAATATACCCCTCGTTTGCTAGTCAGTTTGACAACTATTTCTTCACTTTCTTCCTTGGTCTCAAGCTCTTCTAGCACGTTCAATGGTTCAGAGGTAGGAGTATAGGAGACTTTATTGCAGCTCACCGTCTTAATTGCGCTGACATTGTGCAGATTGAGTTCAGGTTGCGAAAGAAGCTTCCACTAATTCTCCAACTTGCTCACCGAGGTGGCAAGCTAAAAGACTTGAATACCCAAGGTGTCAAGAGAACTTTTTGTTTCCTGTTGAAATTTTAAAGAGTTATCATCTAAACTCTTAACAATATCTTCCATCTACATACCTGAACTCGACGAAGCCCCTTTGTTCAATTGAGTTTGCTCGTTATGTCCGCCCTACTTGAAATTTGGGTGATTACACCACCCTGGATTGTATGTTTGACTGTATGGGTCTTTCTGCCTATTTTAGAACCATCCAATAGCATTCAATTCATGCATTGTCCCTTGTAGACATGTGGGAAAGCGTCAGATGTATGGCCAGTGATGGAGCAGACTTGGCAAACCAGACTATGTTTGTTTTTATCCCAAACCATCTGTTTTACAACATCAACTATATCAGATATTTGACTTTTAAGTTTTCTTACCTCAGATGCAAACTTCATGCTCACGGAAGCATGGGTTCTAAATTATGAGTTAGCTGCCACAGTTGTTATGAGCTTCATTGCTTCAATAGGAGATTTGTTAACCAGGGCTCCTTCTGCTGGGATATCTATGTTGCTTTTGTCATTCTGCAATAGTCCCTCATAGAAGTATTGTTAGAACCAGAAAACGCATAACGGAAGTTAAAAGGACCAATAAGCATTCTAATTAATTAATTTTGGTTTTAAATTAAGCATGCTCATAAACTAATAAAAGGGTTTCATAACATACCTTTGTAGAACCACTTGAATCTCGATTCCAGCTACTAATCTTCTCCAAATCAACTTGTGAACCACCTCAAGGTCTTCCCTGCTATTCTCTTGGTGTCTTAGATTGAGTTGTGGGACTCAAAATAAGATTGAATAAAGGGAATTTGGAAGACTATCATGCAAGAAAGATTGCTGCATGAAATGCACCTCATGCTTGGAAGATTGAATAAAGAAAGGAACGAAGAATATGTGAACTACTAGGATAGAAAGTGGAGATAATCCCACTTTTGGGATTTTCCATTTTCAATCTTTTTCAATCTTTGAATTTACTTGATTTCCAAAATCAATTTTTGTTTTTCAAAATTGAAATCTTTATTAATTTTACAAAATTAATTTTCTAATAAAATTAATAACAATTAATTAATTAAACAATTTAATTAATTCTAATTAATTTGATATCAATTATTAAATAAATTTAACATAAATTCCTCCATCATGAATCCCTATTCATGAATTTCATATTTAAATATTAATTGATTCTTCAATTTCGTTTAGTTCCAAAGTTAAATGTGTAATTATATCACATATCATTACTAATTTCCTTAATTCTAATTTCAACATTTCAAATTAACTTATCACGCTACTCTAAGGCTAATCCATTTACGAGCTAGTAGGGGACCTCGTGGACCTACAGATCATGGGCTCCAACGATCTGAGATTAATTGGCTAAACTCTTTAAACCAAATTAACCCCCATTCGTTAACTACTGGGTCACTCCACTAAAGTCCAAAGTTGCATTTCCCTCACGGTAGATATATTATGTCCACTCGATATAACCATGATTAGTAAGTTAACCCTTCACAGGTTGTTCGTAATAACAGCTGGTTCAAATGATTTTTTTACCCCCGAGATTACCTCTTGTTCCTTAAGTCCTACTGATCCTCTAATGAACAATTGGTTTGTGATCCGATCAACAAACTGAGTCTCTCTCAGGCCAATGAAAAGGTAAGGCCCCTTGTTCAAGACCCAGAGTCAACACTTAAGGGAACAACCTCTTTACTATCCCTAAAAGTGGGTAGGAGTAAATTCCATCTTGCACCCTATGTCCCCAGCTATTTACCCGGTCTTACCCTTGAAATGGAGATTTATTGAGCCGACACTGTTGAGCCAACCCTCACATATGCAAATCTAAGGATAATCTCGAATAAATAGGAGTTCATAGTTAGCTCATGATTAAGGTCAAGTTACCTAGACCATCACTTTGAAATAGTTAGTCTTAAACAATAAACAACATTATAAAGTAAGAGTGACTAATTTCGTGGTTCGATCTTGTACAAACTCATTGCATAGGACACCGTCACTCCTTATGTCATGACATGTACAAATTAGGATCACTTCATCTGTAGCACTTTACAATTCTTTGTAACAAATACAGAGTAGGTCGTATCTAATGGTGTTACCAGAATAAGACACCCAACCATATTCATATACTATAGATCATTTTGACTATTTACTCAAACCCGATCAACTTTTATGTCTCTACATAATGTTCAAGTACTCATGTAATAGTCATGGATCTTTTAGTTTATTGGATTTATTTCTAAAATGAAATTAAACAATTCATATATTCAATAACAACTTATTGAATTTTCAAAATAAGTTTTATTGTTTACAAACCACGAGTTTTAGGATATAAAACCCAACAAACTCCCACTTGGACTAAAACTCCAGTGGTAACATATATATCTGAATATATAATACTGAGTTTTTGAGTTTTTACTGAGAAATAAGGGCATCACATACTCATGGTTTACCATTCGGTATCCCATATCGTGCTTTTCTCCCACTTGCCCTAGGTTATTTACCTGGTAGTCCTAGTCTTACTAGGAGATTCTCAAACACTTTAGCCGAGAGAATTGTTGTAAACATGTTAGTGTACAATAGACTATATGGGGAATGTATCTTATTTCCAAAATACTTGTTTCTCAATAGTCGTTAGGAAGTCATACATTCCTCCCACTACATCGAGGTATTCTCAACTCTTTGAGTAAGATGCAACTGACCTGTCTGAAACAACTTTTGTTTACAGTATCAGTTTTAATAAATAATTCTTTATTGATATATGCAAGCTTTTATGGAAAAAAATAATACATGATGATCTCGGATAATATTCTAACACTTGAGGGTTCGATATTAACACTTATATCGATCTTTTTAGATTTTCAAATTATGTAAACAACTTTTACATATCATAAACAGTTTTTATGAGTTCTCCATATCTCATATGGATTTCAAAAATACCTTAAAATTGGAATGATGTTGGAAAAAACAATTAAGGGAACTAGAAAGTTTTCACTGGATTTCATGTTCTATCAAATAGTCCTAGAAATCTCAAACTTTCTATACTTTGATCCAATCGAAGTATTTCGATTTTATTTTACCTAACAAGTTTTGTACACTTTGAACTTTTCAAGTGATTTAAACTTATCACTTAGGTTAAATAACTACTTGTCCTTATTGATTTCTAGCAATTTTAAATATCTAAATATTTGCAAATGACTTTTAACTAGGTTGGTTCTAACAGAAGTTGCTTTGCAATAGAACACACATAACTTTCTCCAATGAACATTTCATTTACAAGAAAAATTTATAAAATTTGTTCTTTTACAACAAAACAAAATAACTTTTATTACAATAAAAAAAAAGTAGATAAGATCATCTTCAGATAGCTACATCTCCCACTGGTCATCTTGAGGACAACAAGCAATCTTCAGGAACTAGTTTGTCTGTTTTGCTTTCTCTGCTCTCTTCTCAGCAAGGTACTGAGGCCAGTTTCTTTTCCAGTGCCCTTTTTCGTTGTAGTGAAAACACTTTCCTTTATCTGCATTGTTAGCCTTGCCTTTTCTACCAGTGGTTTTCTTCTTCCCTTTCCCTTTGTTCTTCTTAACAGGAATAATCTTATTTTGTGAAGAAGAAGCAATATCAGATTTTTGGGAGGATGTTCCTCTCTTCTCAGCGGTAGTAACGTTTACTTCCAGTTCCAAACCTTTAGCTCTCATCATTGTCTGGTAAGCCTGTAGCTCATTTAGTAGAATAGTCAAGTTGTATTCTATTTTGTTCATAAGCGCGTTCGTGCAAAACTGTAGAAATCTCTTCGGAAGAGATTCTAGAATAAAACCAACTTGACTTTTCTCGTCAACGATAGCCTCATTTACTTCTACCACATTGAAATGGACCATCATGTCCAAGACATGTTCTCTAACAGAGGCCCCTTCTTTCATACGGCAGTTGTAAACGTATTTAATAACATCATGCCTCAGGGAGAAAGACGGTTGTCCAAAGATCCCACGTAGAGATTCCATAATCTCTTTAGCAGTACCTATATTCTCGTATTTTTTCACGAAGATATCAGATATGCTGGCAAGGATATAGGCACGGGTTTTGTCATTAGCCCTGATCCATTTGTCGTATGCATCCCAAACAGTTCGACTTGCATTTGAACCAGGAATGGGACGACACTCCTCTGTTAAAACAAACTGTAGATCATCTATCACCAATATAGTATTCAGATTTTTTTTCTAAGTGACATAATTATCCCCAATTAGTTTATCAGATGCCAACATCTGTACTAATGAACTCGTCATTCTGAAAAATATAAACAAATTTTATCAGTAAATTTCCTTTTAAACCCAATCAAGTTTTAGCAAAGTAATAATATACCCAAGATTATTTTTTGTAACGATACTACAACAAGACACTCTTGACTAAATACTATCTCCAGAATAACTCATATTCCAATAGTTATTTAGCTACCGTTTTGGTCAAAAATTACTAACTCTTTAGCAATTCTGTAAGTGTAACTCACTGTTTTCAGACCTCAGAAGTCGGGCCCAACAATGCTCCCAAATTTGGAAAGTCAAAGTTGAAAATGCCTTTAGAAATCCTATCCATTTCTAGAGTTTGAGTTGTTCCGAATCCTATGTAAAAACCCTCCGAGGAGATAGCCGTCGTTAAACGACTAGCGAGGCTGACTTAAAGACGACAAGCAGGCACAACATAGGAATCTCACGGTCCAAACCAACAAAAGAGACCGTAGGATATGTATACATATCCTTTACCTACTTACTATGAACTACTTCCCCCATTCGCTGTGATCTTGATCTCATGATGAACACTTTCCGAATGGAGGTCACTCCCAGGGTGACACAAGTGCTGCACAAATCTCACGGTGGGAATTATCTAGGGATGTGAGAATTGAAATCAATATATCGAATATTTGATTTTCCATTGAACAACTTCCTTTCATTCACCTTGATTAATTCAAGCAAACACTTTCCAAATGGAGGTCACTCCTAGGGTGACACGAAGTGCCGCATGAACCTCTTGGTATGAACATCTTGAGAACGTGAAAATTAAAATCAAAACATCACATTTGATTTTATGGTGAACAACTTCCACTATTCACCAAAATCTTGATTCATATAAACTTTCCGAATGGAGGTCACTTCCAGGATGACATGAAGTGAAACATGAATTTCGATCGTGAACTCTTAAGAACGTGAGAACTAAAAATAAATATATCATATATATTTATTAATCTCCCACTGAAGCGTTCTAACATATCATATATGTTATTTTTCACTAAAGTGTTCTAATAGCATATCATATATGTTCTTAAACTCCCACTGAAGTATTCTAACATTAAACGAGGTATACATTTCCTTAGGCTTGTTCCAGCTAATTAAACAACCTAAGTCTAGGTGTTTATCCAAGTATAATGTTTATATTTGGATTTAACCTACGATGTCTAGGTGATAAACCAATTTTAAAACCTTAAACCTCACATCGCTCACGTATTGCTCATAAAACCGTTAACAACGCTCAATTATTCAGCCATAATCCATAGGTAGGAGGTGTTCCGTAGACCGTCAACTTACATACCTCTAGCCTTAGACATGATTATATACCAGTTGAGTTTGCAACCCTAGTTTTACAAGTTTAACGACCAATTTTAACTATTAAAACAAGTGGTTAACGTACGTGAGCATGCAACTGTTCTTTGTTATGGATTTTAAATGTCTAACCTAATTTTATAACAACTTACAAAATTTTAGACATGCTAAACATCCACAACATTCATCAAAGGTATTCAGTATTTAATATAACACTATTTTAAATAAAAGAAACTCTAAACATGCATACTATATATTATAACACTTTATAACATACTTTTAATGCATGTAACATGCTTCCTATGGTGGGATTTTAAATCTACATGTCATACTTTATACACATACAAGATTTATTTAATTATAACATACATCACATGTATAAATGATTAAACACATACTGATATGGTTTTAGTTTTAGCATTTTCGAGCAAACAAAGGCCTAAATAATACAAAAACAGCAAGAAACGGCTCCAAAACACTTTCAGATCACTCGAACCGCCCCAAATCGAACCCGAATAGCTTGAACCGGACCAGAATTGACTAACCGAACCAGTCAAAACCCATTTGAGGCTGAACTGTACCGGACAAGAAGAAAACCAATCAAACCAGTCAAAACTCGCTCGTCCTCACTCGATCAAATTAGTTTAAACTTGATTCCTCGCTCGGTCAACAGTTCAAACTCGATCGCTCAGTCAAAACTGGTTCAAACTCGCTCCTCACTGTTGGTTGGTTGAAAACTCATTCCTCGCTCCTCGATGAAACTCGATCCTCGCTCGAATATGAGCAACATTACAATGCTCAAGGGCAGCGTTGCAATGCTGCCTAGACGGAAGCTCACGAACAGTTTTTTACAACTTGGGCTTCTTCACTTCTTCAATTACAACTTAATTTCAACTCTATTGACTCCAAATAAATTACAGACTCTTAAGCACACATATAAACTCATCAATAAGAGCCAATTACAAATTTAACAAAGAAATCAAAGAGAATTTAAATGCCAAATCTCAGAAAACCATATCAGTGCACTATTTTCATATATCTCATGAAAAACACCCACCAAACCAAAATTAAACCAAATTGAATGCTTAAATGATGCTCTGATACCAATTGTTAGAACCATAGAACGCGCAGCGAAAGTTAAACGGATTAATAAGCATTTTAATTTATTAATTTTGACTTTAAATTAAGCATGCTCATAAACTAATAAGACGGTTTCATAGCATACCTTTATAGAACTACTTGAATCTCGATTCTAGCAGCTAATCTTCTCCAAATCAACTTGTGAACCACCTCAAGGCCTTCTCTACTATTCTCTTGGTGTCTTAGATTAAGTTGTGGGATTCAAAATAAGCTTGAATAAAGGGAATTTGGAGAAAAAAATCATTGTTGCATCATGGAAGAAGACCTTCTTCAATCTCAAGTTTTTCAGCAAAAACTCAACAAATGCATGCTCGATTCTCAGCCCAATCTTCTCCATTATTGCAAGACCATCATGCAAGGATGATTGCTACATGAAATGCACCTCATGCTTGGAAGATTAAATGAAGAAAGGAGTGGAGAATGTGTGAGCTACTAGGATAGAAAATGGAGATATCCTACTTTTAGGATTTTCCATTTTCAATCTTTTTCAATTTTTGAATTTACAAATTGATTTCCAAAATCAATTTTTGTTATTCAAAATTGAAATCTTTATTAATTTTACAAATTTAATTCAATAATTAATTTTCTAATAAAATTAATAATAAATAATTAATTAAATAATTTAATTAATTTTAATTAATTTAATATCAAATATTAAATTAATTTAACACAAATTCCTCCATCATGAATCCCTATTCATGAATTTAATATTTAAATATTAATTGATTCTCCAATTTCGTTTAATTCCAAAATTAAACGCGTAATTATATCACATATAATTACTAATTCCCTTAATTCTAATTTCAACGTTTCAAATTAACTTATCACGCTACCCTAAGACTAATCCATTTATGAGCTAGTAGGGGACCTCGTGGATTTACAAATTATGGGCTCCAACAATCCGAGATTAATTGGCTAAACTCTTTACACCGAATTAACCCTCATTCGTTAACTACTGGGTCACTTCACTAAAGCCCAGAGTTGCACTCCCCTCACTGTAGATATATTATGTCTACTCGATATAACTATGATTAGTAAGTTAACCCTTCACGGGTTGTTTGTAATAACGACTGGGTTAAATGACTATTTTACTCCCGAGGTTAACTCTTGTTCCTTAAGTCCCACTGATCCTCTAATGAACAATTGGTTTGTGATCCAAACAACAAAATGAGTTCCTCTCGGGCCAGTAAGAGGGTGGGGCCCCTTGTTCAAGACCCGGAGTCAACACTTAAGGGAACAACTTTTCTACTATCTCTGAAAGCGGGTAGGAGTGAATTCCATCTTGCACCCTATGTCCCTAGCTATCTACCTGGTCTTACCCTTGAAATGGAGATTTATTGAGCCGACGTTGTTGAGCCACTATCACCTATGAAAATCTAAGGATAATCCTGAATAAACAGGAGTTCATTGTTAGCTCAAGATTAAGGTCAAGTTACCTAGGTCATGGCTTTGAAATAGTCAGTCTTAAACAGTAAACAATGCTATAAAGTAAGAGTGACTAATTTCGTGGTCCGGTCTTGTACAAACCTATTGCATAAGACGCCCCCACTCCTTATGCCATGACATGTACGAATTAAGATCACTTCATCTGTAGCACTTTACAACTCTTTGTAACAACTACAGAGTGGGTTGTATCCAATAATGTTACCAGAATAAGGCACCCAACCTTATTCATATACTATAGATCATTTTGACTATCTACTCGAATTCGATCCACTTTTATTTCTCCACATAAAGTTCAAGTACTCATGTAATAGTCATAGATATTTTAGTTTAGTGGATTATTTCGAAAACGAAATAAGCAATTCATATATTCAATAACAACTTATTGAATTTTCAAAATAAGTTTTATTGTTTACAAACCATGAGTTTTAGGACATAAAACCCAACAAACTCCCACTTGGACTAAAACTCTAGTGGTAACATATATATATCTGAATATATAATACTGAGTTTTTGAGTTTTTACTGAGAAATACAATAAACTAGGGCATCACATACCCATGGTTTACCATTCGGCATCCCATACCCAGCTTTTCTCCTACTTGTCCTAGGTTATTTACCTTGTAGTTCTAGTTGTACTAGGAGTTTCTCAAACACTTTAGCCAAGAGAATTGTTGTAAACATGTTAGTATACAATGAATTTCTTATTAAACTATGTGGGGAATGCATCTTTTTTCACAACACTTGTTTGTCAATAATGGCTAAGAAGTCATACATTTCTCCAACTATATTAAATCTCATTTAATATACATCTAATTAATTATCATAAATATCATATATTTATACTAACCTCCAATCTCCATTATTTCTTAATTAATGAATTAACCATTAATTAATCAATTAAATAACTATATTAAATCATATTTAATATGGAGTTAATTAACATAAAAATATCAAATTAACATAAAAATATCACATATTTATATGTATACATCTCTTTATGAATCCAATTCATATAAATCTAATATTTAAATCTTATTCAAATATATCTCTCTTACATAATTTGGATTATAGATCATATCTATAGTTAACCATTATATATTAATCACATTAATATCAAATTTCCTCATTTGATTTGAACAATTTAAATAATTCCTCATTATTATCCTTTATGAGCTAATAAGGAGACGTTATGGACATTAGAAGCTCTAATGATATGAGATTAATTAATTAAACTCCTTTAATCCAATTAATTAATATTCATTAACTACCGTTCACTCCATTAACACTACTATAAAAACTGTGTTAATCTTGACGGTTTTATAAAAAAAAATCAAGTAACAAGTAAATTTGATGAAAAACTTCAAGAATAATGAAAAAAAAGCGTTCTATTATGTATTTTATTTTGTTTACCAACTCTTCCAACTCTTGGATTATAATTGGAGTACTTTTTGAAAAATTGTGGGTTCACAAAATCCCCCCCCCCCCCCCCCCCCCCCCCCCCCCCCCCCCCCCCCCCCCCAATTGCTGACGTGGAATCTCCCACCTTTTCATCTTAAACTTAAACTCCTCCAATTTCACTCTTTTAACATTTTTCTATTTCTCTCTATTCTGCCAAATCCCAAAAAAAAAAAAACCTATTGCATTCAACATCAAAAGGCAGAGGAAACAGAGATTTGAATTCAAGGATAGATTCTCGGGTTTTTTTTAAAAAAAAAAATCCGAGAACGTAAATGGCTGAAGAAGTTGAATTTAGAGACCCAGTCATAAAGTTGTTTGGGAAGACCATTGCTTTGCCACTAAACCATCTGGATTTGGCTTCTGATTTGAAATTTTCTTAAATCTGGCGAAAAGGTAGGAATTTTCCACCACTTAACTCTTTTTAATTTCAGAGTCTCTGCTTTTTGTCTGAATTGGATATGGATTTTTTTTGTTTTTCTTTCTGTTTACTTTAAACAGTCAAGTTCTAGACTTGATTGGGTTTCTTTTCTTCTATATTGGATAGTGAAATTCAAACGAATTTTATTTTGAGGGTGTGATTTGTGTTCCCTCCATTTCTTGGTCAATGATTTCTATTGAATTCTGTGTTGATTCAAAATGTTGTAATTCATGTGGGACTTTCAACCAATTCATGCAAATTATTTACGATGAGCTTTTCGGATGCTTCAATGTTTGCATATAAAGTTTGATACTTTCTTATAGGATATGTGATTTTGGTTTTTGTAGTAGTGTATGCTGAAAATATTTGGAGATTGGTTTTATTTTATATTTCACTGGTCGGGTCTTGATTTTTATGGCTTGTGTAAGGCTTATTTCATGTTAGAAATTAGATTTTGGATTTTTTTTTTTTTTGTTAGAAAGATATGTGATGCCTACATGTGAAATTTGAAGTTCTTGGTATTGAATTTTGGAATAGGGTTTAATCTATATCTTGGTGGTTAATCTTTTCTTTTAGGTACTTGAAAACTTGACTCAAGGTGAGAGGTTTGGTCCCCCTATTATTTCTGTTGTTCTCCTTGAACTTGGCATAGTGGATTTGAATATGAACCCCCGAAAAAAAGTTTGATTTGGTGCTTGTTGTGTGATTAAAGTATGCTTTTTAAGCATTTCTTTAGTGTTCAAAGTATGTTTGGAACTTAATTGTGTGATTGAAGTTTGATTTGTGGTTTAGTGTGATTAAAGTATATTTTTGAACTTTTGTTGATTGAGTTTGAAAAGTTGGCATTAAGTTGTTATCTTTCTATGTGTTAGTATTAAGTTTTATTATGTTAATGGATCTTGGGATTTTTTCACCATTACTTTCGAGTGTAAGATAGATGTTATTTTATTCTCGTGAGTTCGAGACTTGTAAAAGAAGAGTAGAGTATATGGAGATATGACAAGTTTTTTAACATATATATTGTATCAAAATTGGTTCAATGAGCTTGTAGATGAGATTAGAATTTCCAAGGTATTGATTGCATCTAAGGAATTGGGTATTTCATGATTTGGTTTTCTTTCTTTTTACTTTAAATTTTTGTTGCGCCTATTGAATTTCTGATGATTTTGAGTATCAATGTGATATGAACTTAGAGTTTCTCTTTTAGGCATGATTTTAAAGTTGGTACTTTCTGTTTCCAATATTTTTGTACATCAACTAGCAAGATTCTAAGATTTCTCAAAAAGCATTGGATGGTAGTGTCGTTTGGATGAATGGTTAGAAGACATTAAATGTCGTTGGATTGGTGATTCACTTTGGTAAATCCATGACCAATTTGACGAGTTAATTAAAGACCATCAAGACTTCGATACTAGTTTTAATATTTTTTTCTTGATTTGGTTTATGGTAGTGTTTGAACACATCATTCATCAAATTTCATATAGTGGAGAAGAATTTGATTTTCTTTGTTGTTAAATTGGTGGGAATTTAGTTTTCTTTGTCGTTGACATAAAATTGTGAATATATATTATTTGTTTATATGGTTGACAAGATTGGAAATATCGTTTATTTGGTTAATGAATATTGTTTGTCTTATATATTAATGTGATTATTGGACCTCAAAACAGGAGCAATTATATAGGTAATTTCTAATAGTACAATTTAAAAAAAATACATACAAACTTGACAAGCAAAATGTATCAAGTATTCATTAAGTTGTCAGTTTTTGTATGTCAAGAAGAAATTACATTTGAAAGTAAAAATTGTCAAGTAATAAAAACCTTGATCCATAATAAATGTCAAGAATTTAGATACTTGACACTTAAAATAAGTCAACAAATCTCATATACTTGACAATTATAACATATCAAGTAAATTACAGCTTGACGCTTTTAGCCAGTCAAAAAATTCTCTTATTCTTAACACTAGACTACTTGACCTTTTTAAAAACGTCAAGTAGCACTAATACTTGACTGCAAAAAAAGCCAAGTAATACAGTTTTTATAGTAGTGTAAAAACTAATAGCTGCACTCTTCGCAATGTAGATATATTTCTGTGTCCATGGATATAATCAACGATGAGCCTTTACAAATGCTCATAACTATAGCTAGGTCAAAATACCATTTTACCCCTATAGTTACATATAATTCCTTAAGTACTACTGATTTCTCTAATGAACAATTTATAGTACAACTATAAACTAATACCTCTCGGGCCAATGAGAGGTTGTGGTCTCATTATTCAAGACTCGAAACCAACTATTAAGGGGGCAATTTATCTACTCTCCCAAGGAATGTGAAGGAGTGAATTCTATCTTGTTTGGCTGTGTTCCCAACTTCTTAATAAGACAAATCCTCAAAATGATAGGCTTATTGAGTCGGCTATTATGACCACTCTCACCCATATAGATCAAAGGACTACCGTCATAAATAGGAGTTCACAACTCACTTAAGATTCAGATCAAGTCTTCTATTGTCATCCTAGGGAAAGGTTAGTTTCTTCAAGTAACGGTATTATAAAGAGAGACTAATTTTTTGTGGTCCGGTCTATATATAAACTCTTTTATATAGGATACCTCCACTCACATGTCTTTACATGAACAATATGGTTCATATTGTTTGTAACACTTACATCTCATGTAACAATTACAAAGTGGGTCGTATCCGCAGTGTTACTAAGATAAGACACCCAACCTTCATCCATTTACTGCAGACCTTTTAAGTTATTACTTGAATATGAACTACCTAAATGTCAACTACATACTGTTCAAGTGACATCATATAACCTTAGATCTTAGTTTATTGAATTGAATTAATGTTATCTAAATGTCAAATAAAATACCTATGATTTTATTAAATAAATAATTTGTATTAACAAAACTACAAACTTACACTAAATTTAGGACATCAAACTTAATAGATAGATACAATGAGAGGAATTATACGACCACCTAAAAAAGGAATGAAAACACCGCATTGGATGGACCACCATTTGAGTTGCACTTGAGCCATGCATGAAAGTGTTGATAGTGAATGAAATGGTCTTGAAAACTTTAAATTATTGTTTTGGTATAATGTTAAACTGCATTAGGAACCTTTAGGGAAAAAAACCTAGTTTTGAGTTTATTGCTGATGTTTCGAAAATCTTGATATTTCTGTTTTGAGTTTATTTCTATTTTGGGAAAGCTTGAATGTTGTTTTACTATTTTGGAAACTTTGGATATTTAGACTTGGTAGGATTTTGGTTATTCTAATAGGCATTATTTTTATCTTTCCCTATTATTCTAATAAACATTATCTTTTTTTTATACATATAAGTTATCCTCTATATTAATGTATGCTTAAAATATTCTTAATCCACCATAATAAAATAGCAATGAAATAAATATTTAACATATTATGCATTTGTAATTTAACGTGCATTTTCATTTGTTCAGTTGACAACTGCTGAAATTATAAGTGATACTCTAATTTATATATGCTTAACTTGTTATAAAAAGATCCTAGTAAAAGGACTGATTATTAAATGGTTTAACTCATGAACAAATGACTAAACTACATCTAAACATTTAAAATATACTATATTTATAATTTAACATATAACTCATTCTTCCAATTACATATATACATATAAGGTATATTAACAACAAATACACTGTATGCGACAACTGAAGTCTCTGGAACTCTCCAACTTGATATACTAAACTAATACCATAAGTTAGACATATTTGAATCAGAATTATCCAAACGGTAAATGAATATTTAATATATAATGTATTTGAATTTTAACAGGTCTATCATTTTTCTAATTGATTAATTATACATACAGTTCAACAATCACATACACACTATAATTCTAAAATGATAGCCACAAAGTACCGAACCACCAAACTAAGTTAGTCATATTTAACTTTAAATTTGAGGGGCACTGTTGTTGATTGGAGATATATACGTTGAATATAATTACAAGCAACAATATGATAGATAACAAAATGCAATATTAATGCCAATGATGTATCCATTGATAAAAAAACAAACAATAAGAAAATTGAAGAAATATTTCATCAGAAAAATAAACTATAATAGTTTAAACAAAAATAAAATACAATGATATAAGAAGACAATAATATAAATCGTTCCCAAAAATGATTAATATGGGGACTCAACGCCGTATGGGTTCTTTACAAGACCCTACGATTATGATCCCTCCTACCACACCTACTACATCGAACTATAGCTTTATTTTCTAAACAAAATGTAATCCTTTTTCTCTTAGACCTTCCAACAGGACGTTTGACATCAAGAGGAAGAACGAGATCATCACCAACTCATGCATATTTGTAAACAGTTCTACATTACCAATAGGACGTGTTTCCTTTATATATAATCGAACTAAATTCGAAACATAGTAGAAATCATGTGTGTATGCCTGCAATTGAAGGTTCCTAGTAGATAATGCAATGCATGCATGGGAGTAGGGAACCATGTCTAGGTCCCACCGTCGACATAAGCAAGTACGATTTAGAATGTTAACCACAAATTGGTTGGTACGATGATGAACTTCAAATTCATGTTGGTTAATAGGGTATACCTACAAAAAGATAACAATAAGTGTACCATACAAATTTGTCTATTACTAATGATACGTATATTGCTTAAATAAAAAATAACTTACATTCATTGACCAATTCTTCCTTAAGGCTAATCGGATCATGTCCTCTGCATATGTAGAAAGTTCTGAACTCTGGAAACTCTAATGACTGCGACGATCATAATACAATTTTTGAACCAAACTACAAATCAATTCAAGGAGACCAATGACAGGTAATTCACGTGCTTCTTTCAATAATGAATTCATGCTTTCAAATATGTTTGTTGTCATCAATGAATATCTTTTCCTTCCACAAAATACCTTAGCCCATTTTGATTTGCCAATATCTTCTAAATCATGACTAATACACAGAGCAAGATCATCCAATTATCTCATGTAATACCCAAACTCCACAATTGTATCTTGCACACATATGGAAAGCATTCTCAATTGAACTTGACTTATGATTATTTTTAAGGTTCTTACACAAATGAAATGCACATAACCCATGTTCATCTGAATCATAAATAGAACTAATGAAATGCATATAACCCGTGTTCATCTGAATCACAAATAGAACTAACACCTTTGCCTATACCCTTATGATCATTAAACATAATAACAAGATCATTAGGCTCTCTAAAAGCAGCTTTAAGATCCATCATTCTTTGAATCAATAATGATAAATGCAAAAGGCACGATTTGAGAATTACCATCAAGAGTACAAGTAAATAAAAATGTCCCCAGAAATTTATTCTTCATATTGGCACCATCAACTGACATATTAGTAAAATAGTAATTCCATGCATCTAGCAATAAGGGCCATGAAATAATACTTAAATCTACCTTCATCATCAGATTCTTGTGTTATATATGTTCCTCTAAGGAATAAATATTCAAAGTCAATATTGTGATAACTTAAATAGAATGTCTAATTAATGAAATTGAACATTGGAAAAAGAATACGTATCAGGATTTTTTTCAATCAATATAGATGAGAATGATGACAAAAGAGAATATGAGGACTCGAGACTATCCCTGATAGAATTGTGAGCAATATCACGACCTCTCCAAACCTTATCATAACTTACATTTACACCATGATATCTTCTTATATAGCTAACAACGTCATAAAGACGACATGGCACCTTGTTGTTCATTTTAAAAAAGGACTTCGTACACTCAACAACAATCCAGGATATTACTTGTCTATGACCATCTTTAACAATATTGACAGCACATTGATGGATATTCGTGAATTTTCGAACCATCCACACCCTACTTTTCCTATATACAGATGCACATAGATACCAACCACAGAACGAATCCTTGCAGCGATTGTCATATGACGTACGGTTTGACCTAATAGTAGTAAGTTCAAAATTATTAAGTCAGATCGCCAAAAAGAAAAAAATTATCTTGAATATATTCAACAAACTGATGGAAAGAAGAATTTGATGGAATATAAACTTCAAGAACTCAAAAATCATGTTAGTGTGAATTTTCATTCCATCTACCATCGAAAATAAGTCTAACTCATTGTAAACTCATAGCAAAAACAGCAAGATAGCAAAATTGACTACTTACTTGTGTGTCAATAACGCAAACTTTTTTTAGAGATACTCATAAAACAAAAATGTATATAAAAAAATTTTATTGAATCCAAAATAATAATAATAATAATAATAATATTATGTTATTTTATCGATACAATAATAATATAATAATATATCAGGTGATAAAACGTGATAATAATTTAAAATAAGTAAACTTAATAAGATAATGTAAAATCTGAAAATTTACGATAAAGTAAAATTTATATTGAGAGAGAAAAATCAAAGATTGATAAATTTTGAATCCATTCAAAAATGGTTAAACAAATCTAATTTGGTTTTAAAAAAAAAAAAAAAAAAAACTGCAAATTTGAAATTCAAATGGGTGAAAAATGCGGCACTTTTTTCTATCAAATCCGTTAGGTTGGAATTTGATAACCAGTGCTTGCAAATTTACACTATATTTCTAAATCAATTATATTCACACTAGGGAAGGCAACAGGGTTGGGGCGGGGCGGGATGTTTCTAAATCAACTATATCCCCACCTCATTTCCTGTTTTAGGGGGTCGAGGTCGAGGTCAGAGAACTCCTATTCGGGGATTCGGGTCCCCGCGGGAAAAAATCTTCGTTTTTTAATTTTTTTTATTTAAAATTAACTAAATTTAGTATTTACATTTAAAATTATAAATTTTATGTAAATAATTAGTATTATTATTACATATATTTGTTTAAATCAACAATTAAAAAATATTTTTATTGTTACTTATTATAAAATAATAAAAAAAATAAAATTTATATTATCATAAATTAATTAAAAAAAATTATTATATTAAAAATTTTAAATTAAAAAAAAAAAAAAAAAAAAAAAAAAAAAAAAAAAAACCCCGGAAACAGTAGCTAGTGTTTCTGTAGTTTATATATATACACACACAATAATTAAAATTAAAGAAAAAAAAGACAGTAGTTTTAGCTACTGTTTTAGTGTATTATATATCAACAAATAAAAAAAATCGGGGCGAGAGGGGGGATTGGGTTCGAGGTCGAAGATGGGGCTGAGATCCCCTCCCTGTCCCCGACCGGGGACTCGATTAAACCCTGTTTAACCACCGTACTTGGTTAAACTGGGGATTCCCCGTCCCGATCGGGTCGGGGACCCGACTCCCGAGAAATTTTGCCATCCCTAATTCACACTATAACAATTACATTATATTTAATATTTCTGAAGAACAACCATATTAACAGCAAATTGGGTATTATAAAAAAGGAACTCACATGAGTGTTATATGTTTTGCAAAAAATCTTATTATTTTCGGATTTTGCCATAAATCCAAATGAATCATCAAATCTTGCTATTTTATCCAAACAATACCCATAAACTTCACATCGAGAAACTTCATCTTCCTCTCTTTCTCTATCTATCCCTTCAAACCAGACACATTTGTATTTTTATTTTAAACAGTTCTTATAAAAAGTGTGTTTAAATGCAAATAGTCATTACCATACCATTAGCATTTATGATAGTTTTTTTATCTTATATACTCATTATCATCTTCTTATTTAGTCAATGTAGGATTTTGATCATATTCCAACACCAACATACATGAGTAATAAATCCTAACCTACAATTTTTTACATAATATGTCATAAAAAGTCCTAAACTCTTTGGTGATTTTTTTTTTTTTTTTTTTACATAATACTAATGTGAAAGTATATAGTAATTTGATTATTTGTACGAAACAAAAGCCTTTTGTCTATCTCAAGTACAATGGTTACATATAAAAAAAATTGAAAAATATATGTGAAAATTTGAAGTTGACAACTCACTTCCGTGTTAAAATTTTGGAAAAATATGTGTGCATTTGAAGGATTAAACAAAAAGTTAAGCAAACAAAATAACCACCAGAAAATCATACTTCTTTAGACCATAACAAAATTTCACCAAATATCCTAATTTAATAACTTAACTATGCACCTCAAGAACAAATTTCCTAACTTATTAAATAACCATGCATCCTAAAACATAAACTTTCCAGCTCTAGAAACATATTAAATCTATAACTAACTATATAAAGAAAGTATTTTGAATATGATTCACTTGATAATTTCTTTGGTATAATGTTACTATTTATATACATGGGAAGTAAACTTGCATGTTAAAAATATAGGTAAATCAAATTTACAATTAGTGGCATAATTTAAAGGTATAAGCAAGGAGGTGATCATGAAGAGATATTTGATAATAAAAAATGATGCTAAAATATGCTCCAATAAACTTTAGATTTAAAAAATTTAACTCCACGCCCCGAAACAAGTCTTAAGTTCTATCCATTACAATGACCTTTTGTTTCGACTCAACGCCTTGAAACAAGGCTTAAGTTCTATCCATTACAATAACCTTTTGTTTTGACCATTTTTTAAATATATTATATATTAAAATTACTCCTTCACATTCACACATACGTATAGGTAGAATACACTGCATGTATATATTGATATAGTTTCCATGCATTGTTTGTTTTTATTTGTATTTTTTTAACCAACGTTTCCATGCATTGTTGTACGTACGTACTTAAATATAAATTCCTCCCAAACAATTTATGTATCGTTTGTGGATAAGTATGCATGATTAATTGTTATTTTACATCGACTTGTTTCATGTTGAAATATTTCATCCAAATAATTTCTTTTTTATATTTAGGATCTGTTTGGATTGATTAGTGAAAAAAATAGTTTTCAAAAAAACTCATTTTTATTCACATTTTTTATGTAAAAAAAATAATTAAAATACATTTGAAAAGTTATTTTGACTCGTTGTTAAACACTCCAACTTCTTCTCAAATAATTTATTTTTTAAATTAAACACTTGAAAATATATTTCAAACACACTTTTAATTTATTCATTTGCTTCGCGATACTTGTTCTTTCTATCTCTATTTTGTTGACAAACTTTTTCAAATTTCCTTCCCACATTAGGACTGGAATATGAAGGTGAATTAGAAGACTACAGTCCTATTCAGAATAACTTTCAAAAGCGTTTGGAAAAAACGTTTTTAGGTGTAAAAAAGTATCCTTGGAAATATCTTTGAAATTACGTGAAAGTAACAATTTAGTCTTTTAACTTTAGGTTGCAATGTTTAGTCCTATCGTGAAAATTTATCTTAATGAAAGTTTTTATACATATAAATTGATAAATTGGATAAGGGCTAATTTTGTTTATGAATTATAAATATAACTTGTCATATAATCAAAATTGATAATTAAGTTTGATGAGATTTTACTCGATAGAGACTAAATTATCATAAGAAAATAATACCTTTTTGGTACCTAAGTTTTGACCCTAGTTTCTATTTGGTTCCTAGGTTTTAAAATGTTATACATTTAGTTCTTAGTTTTTAGTTTGCTTCAAGTTAGTCCTTAAGTACTAAAAGGTTACAATTTGACCTTTGAATTTGAGTTTTGTTTTAATTTGGTTCTAGATTTCAAGATTTCATATTTTTAACCTCATTTTTTCATTAAATATTTATTTTCAATCATTAACATCAATTTTTATTAATTAATTAAAAATACTAAGAATTAAAATTTTAAATTTAATTTTAAAAGTGCTAAAAATAGTGAAACTTAATTAATTATAATTCTTTTAACAAATTTTAATTTATTAACATAAATTAACTCCAAAAGATGGAAAGTAGATATTTAGTGAAAAATTGAAACTAAAAGTGTAAATCTCGAAACATAAGAACCAAATTGAAGCAAAACTCAAATGTCAAGAATAAAATTGTAGTATGTTGATGTTGGATTTTATGTCCTAAAACTCATGGTATGTAAACAATGAAGCTTATTCTGAAAATTCAATAAAGTTGTTATTAAATAGATCTATTACTTAAATTAGTAATATTATCCGTGAACGTATTGAGCAATATAATAGAGAAGTCAAAATTGTAAATACCGGTACTGTACTTCAAGTAGGCGACGGCATTGCTCGTATTCGCATTACTCCAAAAAAAAAGTCATCCCATGAGTATACATGACCTCACTACAGTCCCTTCTCCTCGATCCTGTATTGATCCACGACCATTCTTGGTATCCTTTGGTGGATATCCCACATGAAATTCGAATAGAAATCCAATAAACCTAAAAGTCCCTTAACTATTGGATGAGTACTTGAACTTTATGTACAGACATAAATGTGGATCAGGTTCGAGTAAATAGTCAAAATGATCTATAGTACATGGATAAGATTGTGTACCTTATTCTAGTAACACTGTTGGATACGGCATGCTCTGTAATTGTTATAAGGAGTTGTAAAGTGCTACAAACGAAGTGATCCTAATTCGTTCATGTTGGACATGAGGAGTGAAGTGTCCTTGTGCAAAAGAGTTTGTACAGGATCGGACCACGAAATGAGTCACTTTTACTTTATAACACTGTTTACTGTTTAAGACTGATAATTTCAAAGTGATGATCTAGGTAACTTGACCTTAATCCTGAGCTAACTATGAACTCCTGTTGATCTGGGATTACCCTTAGATTTGCGTAGGTGAGGGTTGGCTTAATAGCACCGGCCCAATATGACTGCTATTTCAGGGGTGAAACTGGATAGATAGCTGGGGACATAGGGTACAAAAGGGAATTTACTCCTACCCGCTTTAGAGATAGTAGAGAGGTTGTTTTCTTAAGTGCTTATTCTGGGGCTTGAACAAGGGATCCCACCCTCTTATTTGGCATGAGAGGGACTCAGTTTTGTGATTGGATCACAAAACAATTATTCATTAGGGGATCAGTGGGGACTTAAGGACTAAGAGGTAATTTCGGGGGTAAAACAGAGATTTGACCCAGCTGTTATTGCGAACCTATGAAGGGTTAACTTACTAATCATGGTTATATCGAGTAGACATAATATATCTACAAGAGTTCAACTATGGGCTTTAGTGGAGTGACCCATTAGTTAATGAATGGGGATTAGATCGGTCTAATGAGTTCATAGCCGATTAATCTCGGATCGTTGGAGCCCATGATCTGTAGGTCCATGAAGTTTCCCTTCTAGCTCGAAAATTGATAGCTCTAAAGTAGCGTGATAAGTTAATTTGAAACGTTCAAATTAGAATCAAACGAAATTGGAGAAAATATATTTAAATATAACTTAAATATATGAAGATGAATTTGTGTAAAAATTAATTTAATATTAGATATTAAATTAATTAGAATTATTTAAATTGTTTAAATAATTATTTATTAATTTTATTAGAAAATTAATATTTGAAATTAATTTGTAAAATTAATAAATTTTGATTTTAAAAATAAAATATTATTTTAAAATCAATTTAGGATTTTTGGAAAATGGAAAAATTACACAATTTGAAAGTGGGTTTTTCAAGTTTATCTTCAAGTTGCTTACAAAGAACCCACCACCTCTTGATTTACTCCAAGCATGAGTTGCATCTCATGCAACACTTCTATTTGCATGATAGTAATATATTGAAGAGATTAGGGTGAAGAAAGAAAGAAAACCGACTGAATTTTTGCTAAAAAAATCGGATGAAGAAGGTGTTCTTCAATGGGTTTTCTTCAGTGAATTTTCCCCATATTCCCTTTGATTCCAACTTATTTTGAGTCCCACAACTCAATCTAGAGCACCAAGAGAATAGTAGGGAAGATCTTGTTGTGGTCTACACAAAGACTCGGAGGATTTTGCAACTGGAAATGGAGATTTCGTTTGTTCAACCTATGTTCATGAAACTCATTATACTCTGTTTTTAGTATGTTTCTTTTCATCAAAAATTAATGAATTAGAATACTTATGAATCTTGATTTCTTCCGATGCATGTTGGTATAGATCCAACAATTGAAACTTATGGACTAAATTGAAACCAAACTCAAAACTTAAAAACTAAATATGTAACATTTTGAAACCTAGGGACTAAAATGAAACTAGACCCAAAATCTATGTACCAAAAACGTACTTTTCCCTTACCATCAATATAAAAGTTTAGAAACTTAGTTGTTACATCCTAAAGTTGAAAGGACTAAATTATCGCAAATTGAAAATACAAAGATTAAATCATTACAGATTAATGTTAAAGAACTAAATTGTTACTTTTAGAGAGCAATGGGGTGAAACGCACACAAAGGTTGGGATATATTTCACTACCATCTAAATTCTTCTTTCTCCTTTCTAAGAAGCCAACCAAGAAAAGTTTCAAGTATGTTTGGTTTAACTTGTCAAGTGTTTAATTTTGAAAATAAGTCATCTTGAAAAAAAAAATGAAATATTTAACAATAATTCAAAATAGATTTTGAAACACTTTTAAATGCATTTTAAATAATTTTTATTGAAAGAGTTGAAATAAAAATGATTTTTCCTCTCATCAGTCCAAAAGAGGCTCTCCATGCATTTAACGGATACCCCTAGAGATTCTAGAAGTCCACCCAACACCACCTTCAAAAGGATAAGCTATAAGAACGGAATAGAAGTAGAATAGAGTAAAAACAAGATTACATTAAATAATGAAAATACAATATTAATTTAAATCAATGAAAATACGATATTAATTTCAATTACCTTCTTTGTATTGGAAGAAGGTTAATGCCAATATGATAACTATTACAAATTATCTTCACCGACACCAAGTACTTGAGAAATAGTTCATACCTCCTACAAGGTACCGGCCACCACCAATTTGTTACATTCTAAGAAAAATTGAGTAATCTGTCTCTGCAAATCAGCATCCAATTTCTTTAACCCGGATGATATTATCCGAGGTATAAATGAATCACTGGAAGACAGTGATCAAGAATAAATGCCTGTACAAATCATGGCAGACCAATTAGAGAGGAGAAGAAGCAGAGAAAGGTGAGATAAGTACGAGCTAACGGTGATTTTTTCTGCATATGAGAATGCTAATCTAATGCCAAAGCTTACTGCAGAACCCATTTCGTGGCTTTTTGCAAGATATGATATCAGAAAATGAGTCAACTAACTGTCCAGCCAAGCTACTAGGTTCATCGATCAGTGTTTGGATAAAGGTGTTGACTACTCTACGTTCTTGCTCTGTTGATCTCAAGCTAAACCATGTTAGAAGTTTCAATCTAAATTCCTGTTTGATGTAACCTTCACATTCTAGCCACCGAATTATCTTTACACAATACTCGAAGTTCTCGTCCAAGAAACACGAACCATTCGCCACACGGAGTGGCGATCCATTTATCAAAGTGCTGTCACAATCATTTGTCTCTTCATTTGTGCTAGCTGCTGCCCTTTTCCTACATAACCCTGTAAGGGAATCAACAGCTGGCACCTCACCATTTGGCCCACAAGTCCATATTTGAGAATCGCCACTACCGTGTGATCTTGCCAAGCCATTCTTCTCTATGTCATGGGAAGCAGCATCTTCATCTGCCTCAACAGCCTGCTGCAGGGTGCAGCCATTAACTTCATCCCTAGAATACTCGAAAGGAGGAGTTAGTTCTTCATTAAGATCAGGTACAGAAACCACATTTAAATCAAGTCCACGAGAAACAGGAGGTAGCTGCTCTTCGTCTGGAGTTTCAGGCTTGACCCCGTTCTGCACTCCACAACAATTTGCTACATCAACATTACAAATCCTCTCAAGACATCCTTCCCCTTGAGCTCTAGCAACTTGCAGAATTTTTCCAAGATCTCGAACTTGAAATCCTGAAGATGAACAGACAATGGTTGTACTATCTGGACCCCTCTTCCGGATACAGCTTTCTTCAATAACAGGACTTTCTTTCCTGTGATTTGAAGGGGCAGGAGAATGGGAGTTGCGAATTATTTCCACACTCTTTGTAAAACACTTGGCCTCAGAGTGACCAACGTCACCATTCTCTGTATATGAAACAATTCTGAATGTGTATTCAGTGCACGGTTGTAGATTGGATATCAAAATCCTTCTCTGAGTTCTAGGAAATACACATATAGGTTCTTTTGTGTATGCTTCTTCTCTACTCTTACTATACCAAAGCTTGTAGCCTTTAGTCTCTTTAGATGATGTATTCGAAATTTCAACTAAAGTAATCACAATAGAAGAAGATTCGATGCCCTCAAAAAGAAACTTGCAAGCAGCCGGAAGTGAATCTTCTGTCAAAAATGAAATTATGGGAAAAAACAACAAAAAAACTAATGAGATTTATTTAGAATAGTTGGAGGGCAAGAAACAAAATGGTCGTGGAATAAACCTCTGCAATTCAGATTTGGGTTGGATACGGTAGCCAGCCAGTGATCTGCTTTTTCAATTGCAAGGGAGCAAAGCTTCTGCACATCACCAGCAACAGCAAGCCTGCAGACAATACCACGAACCATCTTGGCAGAAATCCCATTTACTGGACCTACTTCAGTTTCTAGCTTGGCCTTTGCATCTTGAATAATCTCGTGCAGTTCCTTAAACCTAGAAGTCCTTTCAAGAAGCCTGTAACTTAAATAAATCCTATAACAGAGAACATCAACACGGCGTGCATCTCTTGCTATAACTAGCTGCTTCTTCCAACATCTGCCAGTATAGAATTCACAATCTAATCAGGCCGTGGGTAAAATAATATCACTGAAATAAATATAAACCATGCAACAACACCTCTCTGGAACTTGAGAGTGCAAAATTTGCAAAATAAGAGGATCAGAGGAAATATTGAGCGAGAAAATTGCTTACTCTAGTATCCCAGAAACTTTGCCACAAGAAGCACAGCAGTAACTACCATCTAGCTGCATTAGTTGCCCAAGATCGACAACCCCCACCTTCCCACGCTGCAAGGCACACTCAATATGGCAAGATAATCCACAGGAATCTCCCTGTTCCGATTCAGTAGAGCAAACCAGCCAGAGACTAGGGTCCTTGTTGTCATCAAATAAGTGACAGATACAGCAAGAACACCTCCTACAAAATGTATCATCTACTGACAAAACAGCTCTACAAGCAGAATTTTTGCACACCCATGTACTTGAAATTCCAGAATGTAGACATTGCTCAGGAGCTGTAGGCATGCGAGTTGGATTTTCTATCTTCCTGTGTTGCTTTCTACTAACAGACCGATTATTTAAACTGGACGAAGTTTTCTTCATCTCCTGTTTCTTAATCATTCTACTGGTTGCCTTTGGAAGTTCAGACATTTAACTTCTAGAATGATTAAGTCCCCCTTCTCCTTGTTAAGACATGATCAGAATGCTCAAAAAATTCATCATTCCATCCATGATTTCAAAAACCTACTCGAAAAGTTCTTGACCTATTCAAGCATCACCCAAAAGCTCATTTTCTCTCGAGGGCCATGAACGCCAAAACTGGATACAAAAATATAAACCAGTCACCCCTGGCAAATAAAAAAACATGACTTAAAATACTTAAAATACTTAAAATGGCGTACTATGCCAACTATTAAGTCCTATACACGATCATATTAGTGTAAGCTGCACTGATAAAAGACGCACTATGCACAATAACAAAATAATTCATTATCTTCTTACCAAATCCGTAAGGCAAAAGGTTTCTTTCCTTAGTGCCATCCAGTGAAAAGGAATCAAGGGAAGACAAAGCAACCAATGAACATTTAGTACTGATTGCATAATACAAGTCAAAACATGCTATAATTTTCAGAGAAAGAAGAAAACATATGCCGGTCCCAAAGCCGAGATATAACAAATTTTCCTATTTTCTTGTTCATGCGTATGCACCTCGAGAGCATGCAACTAAACCCCAGAGATCTCCGTCAAACCAATGAAATGCAAGCTGATCTTCAAAAAGCAGCGTATAAACTTTCTCCTATGCATATGAAGGAGGAAAATCTCCAAGATTCCATCTTTTACTCAACCCTTCCCCCCCAAATGCAGCTTATAATTTTCCCAAAATTGATCGAAAAACACGGAAATTATTCATTCAGCAGTACAGAAGAAACGATTTCAGTCATATTCCCAGAGTAAAACTGACCAGAAACAAAAAGCTTTTCCACACATAAAAGAATCTCCTTTCCACCATTTTCTCCAAAACCACTATTGAATTACCATGACAATTGACACATTACCTTCATCAAACAATTTCCCCCCACCACTTTATATGATATGACAACAATACACAGAAAATATATACATATACATACGAGAAGCCGCAAGCAGAAAATAACGTTACTGAAATTTTCCACATACACATTATGCGAATCTAGATACAAACCAATAAAAGCCCAACAACAAAGACAATGATTATAGAGAATTAAACAGAAAAAAACACATATTTTAACGTCACGAAATACTAAAACAATAGCGATAGAAATTTTGAAAAAAAGAAGAAAAACTAAAGAACAAAACCGAGAAGGAAGCTGGGAAAACAACGGATCTACCACATAAACAGCCTCAAAGAGCTAAGAAAATCGTTTGAAAGAAACGATGAAAACAAAAGAGAAATATTCGGAACGTACCAACGAAGAATGGGGACGAATCTAGGGCTTCGATGCGCCGAAACCGAATAATTTGTTCTCAGCGACCATGAAACTAGAGAGAGAAAGAAGAAGACGAAGAGGAGAGAGAGAGTCTTCGAAGGTGTTTGTTAGTTGGCTTAGAGAGAGAAAGAGAGGAAGAAGAGAAGCTTGTACGAAATGTTCACGTTATGGGAGAGAGTGGAACACACGTAGAAGAAAAGCGCGTGAGAAATGCGGCTTCTGTTGGAATACATTTCTGGTTAGGAGCGAGCAGATAAAAGTACATAAGCCGCTGCGTTTAATTACAATTGGGGGAGTGAAACCCATTCGCGGTTTTTGGCGCGTGAATTTCCCACTCGTTCATTTAAAAATCTGATTTAATTATTATATTTGTTTTTCCCTTTTATCAAGTTTGTTGGAAACCCAACGTGAAAGAGAAAATACTAGTCTCATCATCAGCATCACCCTTGCCACTGCTGCACCACATGATCAATATCTGACCGTCCGATTAGATGACTTTGAAATACTTTTACCTCATCATTCTAATCATGAATTATCTTCAATCACGTCGACTTAATAAATAAAATAAATTTAATAAAAGAATAAATCAAAGAAGAAAAAATATTCATTAATAAAAATCATTAAATTAATATAAATTAATTAGAATATCAATAAATAATAATAAATTTTTATATGGAATAGTTAAGATAATATAAAATATTAATAATATATGTATTAATTGAAATTTATTAAGTCTAAATAATATATTCATACTTAATAATTAATAGTAATAATTAATTGATATTAATTTATTAATTAATCAAGCTCTATCCATCTTTCAGGTATAAAAATCCCACAAATATAGAGGATATTAAAAAGATGAATTTTAAAGTTTCTTGGATAATAATATCTTGAGTTTTAAAAAGTAAAATTGAATTTCCATGACAATATTTATGGAATGAAGCGACCCTATGAAAGCTTAGAGTTTAAACTGATATACTTATGAAAGTTCATGATTTTAATTGATACAATTATTAGTTTGAGATTTAAATAGACATAACCTTAAAATTCACTATTTAAATTGATATAATTATTAATTTAGGATTTAAATTGGATATAACCTCCCAAATTTGATATTTGACCTAAAAGGAAACTGAAATTGGTGGGCATTTTAAAGAAGGGAAAATAGAAGTCTTTTTTTGGGTGTAATTCCAGGAACCGTCTTATTGGTTAAATTAATTTTAGATGTGAACTTTAGAAAAATCAATGGGCGGAAGTGGAAGAATTAAAATAAGGCAAATCAAAAAATTCCCACTTGAGACGACTTGTGACAAGCGTGTTTTTAGATCCAACTATTTTGCCGCTTTTCTAATACTAATTCGACCAAATTAAATGAACCCATTTTATGCTTTTGTCCTTGAATTCAACCGGACTTTCGTTAGGTTTCTATTCAATTAGGGTTAGGTGTACCATCATAAATACGAGCTAAGTCGATTTATAACTCTAAACTTTAAAGTTTTATTGCTTAAAATTATATATTCATGTCGGAATCTAAACAATTCATTTAGTTCAAGTTTGTTTGATGAGAGAAGAACGAGATTTGTCTAATGCTTAAGTTAGAGAATAGATAGATGCTACAAGCTAAGAGCCTTGACAACTTTAAATCAATTTAGCTTCATTGAAGTTACAATGATATATTTATAGAGGAAAAGATGACTTGAGTCATATTTTCTCAAGTTTTCGAGCAATTTTAGGATTATTCTTACTTCTCTTAGATCGGGACATGTGTAGAGAATGCTCTGTTGAATTTTCTACTAGATTTGTCCTCGATTGAACATGCTGACTTGGGCTCGAGCCTTAGTTAGCTCTTTTCTTTAGGCTTATTATAGTCTTTCGATGGTATTTTTGGTCTAGATTCTTCAATTTTTATGGATTCAGTTATGTTCTTTTGTCCAAATTTACCTATAAAATTAGAAAGTAATAATTTTATTAATTAAAATTTTAAATTAACTTAGATCTCTTAAAATTTTATATTAATTTGTTGATTTTTTATAAAACTTTTTTAAAGACAATAATTAATTTAAAAGAAATGTTAGAAACAAATAGATAACACTATTAGTCTTTTTTGTAAAATAATAGTAGTTTTTCATTTTTCTCATCTCTCTACCTATTTATTAAGAAGTATGTGATAATTTTTTTGTGCTACTTTTAGTATGCTTTCTAGAAGCATAGTTAGAAGTGATTTGAAATGATAAAATTCACTTGTGGCGTGCTCGAAATCACTATAAAATATAGTTTTAGTTATTTAATATCAATTTTCGTGGGAAGAAAATTGTGTTTAAATGAAAAAATTAATTTTAAAATCACTTTCAAACATGTCATAACTTTACTTAAATGATTTTGAGTTGCTTTTAAAATGAAATTAAGTAAAAATAACTATAAATTATCGATATATAATCTCAATTATTGATTCATTTATGAAAAATTGTTGGAATACCTTGAATCTTTTATTTGGTGCTTTGAATGACCAAGCACAGGGTTTTGTTGCTCAACCAGTGAGTCAGAGTTCAGGGGTGACGCACTCTAGGTGGGACTTTTAGAGGGGTGCACTATATATAAATTCTCTAACCCTATTAACACCTTGCAATCTGTATTACATGATACTTCTCTCTAATAATAAAATGATCTCCCTCTTTGTTTGTGGATGGAACAAATACACTATTGTTGAACCACATTTTCCTATAGGGACAACCTAATGGGGTTGGGATTCATTCCACATCCCTATCTCTCCCCCACTCCTGCTTTGTTTCTCTTCTCCACCCTGTTTAGCCTATGGTCAATCAGATTATAAATATGTTATGCTATTATTAATACTATACTTAAATTTCAAATTTTACTGTTTAATAGTCAATCAGATTATAAATATGTTTGAATTGAACATTTAAATTTAGATTATATGAATAAGTTGATTTGTAATTATTTTCTTTGACTAGAAAATTAGAATAATTTCTCTAAATCAAATTGATCCTATGAAACTAATCATATTAAAAGATTTAGTGAGAAATTAAACTATTTAATTAAAGTTTTTCTAAAGTAATGATTTAAATTGATTTTTTTTCAAATCAAACGGGCAAATATTCAAAGTCCCATAAATTCTTCATGAAGAATGTCCGCCCCGATCTCTATGGAGAATTTCACAAGAATGGACAATGATATGGGAAGCAAGGATGGGGACGAGGAAGCCATTCGCCCACTCTGCCCAATGGACATCTCTACTAAGTGGTCATTTGTTCGAAGGACGATTAATAAAAATACAATTAAAGTCTTATATCGACTATATAAAAGGAATCATCATAAGCTTATAAGAGATAACAACTATCTCCAATAGTATGAGATCCTTTTGATTAAACCGAAAGTAAAAGTAGGGTTTATGTGCAAAGTGAACAATATCATATTATTATCAAGATATTTAAAGGTTCAATATCTCTAATAAAAAATTAGTATATAAATCAATACGACCCTAAAATTTCAGTATATAAATTGCTTTTTTTTTTTCTCCCATGACAATAGACAAAAAGGAGGATAGTTGTAAAAGGGAGGATAATTTAAGTGGGGGAAAAAGGGAAAAGGTAAAGGGTAAAGAAGGGGGGGTGGGGGCAAGATTGATGGATAAAACTAGTGAAGAATAGAGAACAAGGCAATCTGAAAATAATGACATAATTTTCGGTGATATATTTAAAGAGAAAAAGAAAAACATGAAATAAGAGGGTGAGATGTAATTATGAGTTTCTTTTTGGGAAACGATGCTAAATAATAGAAAAATTAAAGGGAGAATTGATTGGGTAATGAGAAAGAGAGAAGAGTGTGGTCAAAACTAAAAAGAAAGAGTGGCATGCGATGAGGAACAGAGAAGGCCAATGGGATTGGAGGCCACACACTCAAAATAATGTCTATTGTCTACTTTGGTTTTAGGGTTTTTTCTTCCCTAAATTATGGGGTTTTGGGAAATGAAAAATGTGGAGGAACTTAAATGACAAATGGTGATTATTTGTCAAGCTTTTGGATCATATGTTATTGAAAAAAAAATAAAATCTCCCTTCATTTTTAGGTTTTCTTTTTCTATCTCTTAGTCTCACGAGACAATTTATATGTCGAAAAAATTTGTAAGATATTAAATTATAGGTACGTGATCACCATGAATTGAACTTCTGACTTCTTAGTCCTTCATCAAGGTTATGCCTCCATATTTACCATTAGGTCAATCCATGATAGTTTTTAGATTTCAAAATATTTATTGAATTCTTTAATTTTGAAATGTTTTATTTTTATTTGGTTCTTAAGTTTGAGTAGGTACACATTTACTCTCTTGACTTTTAACTAAATACTTTGTGTGAATCACATTGTTATTTTCTATTAATTGATTTAAGAAGAATTAAGTTAATTATAATTAAATTAGTTTTCAATCTTTTTAGTCACTACTAAAATTAATTAAAAATATACATTCTAATACTTTTAGATCTATTAACAAAAAGTTAGTTAATAAAAATATAATGGAAACAAAATTCGAAACTTAGGACTCAAATAGTTTTTTTTTCGAACATCATTTGATTTTGTAAGTTTCATACAATTCATTAACAATTTCTTATATGACAGGTAAGGATTGAAGGCCATCTAGAGATTTTGCCTCTTGCCCCCTTCCTCACCTGGTTTCGATTGAGAAAAGTTTTGGTAGTTCAAAAAAGTATATGGAATCCAAAATTTTGTTGATATTTTTCTTTGCTCAAAACATCACAGTGGGTCCTCGTTCATGGTTTTCTCTATGTAAATCGAAAGGGAAATACAACTGCTCGTGATCTTGCCTGTCACACTCATCGTTTCAAATACTCAAAAATTTGGATTGAAGACTACTCATCATGAATCTCCTCGACTATTTATAGGGATTTACAAAACCCTTTAGTTCCCTAGTTTGTGTTTGTATTTGAGTTTTGTACCAACAAAAAAAATATATATTAATAAAAATTCAAAGGTAAAAATATAAAATACTAAAATCCAGAGAACAAATATAAATTAAACATAGCTAATAAAAATATAATATGTTTTAAAACTTAAAAATTAAATAAAACTAAATTCAAATATAGAATATATAACTTTTTTTTTCTATATACATAATTTTATTTTACAAGTTTCACATAATTTTTAAAACATTTTTTATATGGCAAGCAATGAATGATCTAGAAAAATTTCCCCTTCTCCTTCCACTTGTTTCATGTCGAGAAAAGTTTTGGCGGTTCAAGAAAGTGTATGTCGACATGTCGAGACTTTGGAAGAATTAAAATTTTAATGCACTAAAGGTAAAGGGTACAAGATGTACATTTCATTATGGTGCATCAAGTTTGAGTTTGATGATGTCGTTTGAAAGACGATATGTCGATCAATATACATAAAGATTATATTCTCATAGATAATTTCAATTTTACTTTTCAGGATTTTTCAAAACAATGTTGTGAATATATTTGCAAAGTTAGGGTTAAGTATAAGGATAAATGAGGTGGAGTGAAATTGGAATCTTCATTATTATAATTGTGACCATAGACATTATTTGTAAATTACTATTTTAATCTTCTTTTTATGGGAATATAGCATCTAAAAAGTAAATGTGGATGTGAAGTTTCGGATATTCAATTTATAACAAATTAGATGTTGACTTAAAGAAAAATATTAATGTGTTTATTATTAAGTTATGCTTAAATTAACATGAATTGATAATTACTATAATTCTACTTAATAAATTGAATTTATGTACCTACTTTTGTTATTTATTATAGTTAATCTTTTTCTTCTTTAAAAAATTATTCATGGAATGATTATTTTATATCTAAATGAAGGATTATTGCATAAAGAAACACACGTGTTTTATATAATAAGTTTAGTTTCTAAATTTTTAAGATAGAGATCTATTACACATAAATTAAATGTTTAAAAATTTATTAATCATTTGAAAAAAAAAATATCAATTATCCCTAAACTAAATGGGTTGTATCAATTTATATCATGAAAAAATAATTATATCAATTTAAACCCTAAACTTTTATGAGTGTGTCAATTTACACAATTCATTACGCTTCGTTTGGAAAAACCTCGTGTGAAGCTTATAATTATATCAATTAATCCTCTGAGCTTCATAGATCAATCAATTTAAACTCTTTGTCAAAATTTCTTTATAGATTTCACTATGCGTTTACTCTAGTTATCCGTTTTGTAAAACTGACATATGATGAGACCTACCTATATTTAAGAATCAATATATGGATGATTTTCAAAGTTAATTATAATGAAAATGTCTAAATTGAATTACTTATGAAAAATTTAGAGTTTAATTGTCTCAAATCATAAGTTTCACATAATATTGATTGTACAAAATTTGGAAGAGGGTGTACGTTGATAGAAAGTTCATGATTTAAATTATTACAAATATTAGTTCATGATTTAAATTGATACAACTAAAAAATTTAAGGATATAAATTAATAACTTTCATAATAATTTTTTAAGATACAAACTGCAAAGAATAAATATGCACAACATTTAAAATGTTATGAGTAGTCAACTTTTAAAATTACATATCTGCAAATTAAGCTCAATTCAAATTCCTACTAAAAAAAGTGACAAGTTAATCAGTCAAGTTTTCTTAAAAGAAATGCAAGTAGATTTTCTCATAGGAAACATCTTATTTTGTAGTGTTACAAACTTACAATCCCACCAGACATTTTCTTTTTCTTTTCTTTTTTTCCTTAATAAAAGAAAAGCATTCAACTTTTCATCTTTATTTTAAAAATACTGTTATTCTTTTGAAAATTGCAACATTCCCCTATAAGTTTCTTCAAAACTACATTAAAAATTTGGTAGAATTTTAAATGAAAATTAAAACTTGATATAAGAAAGAGCTCATTTCCTTTCTTTTCTCTTTAGGGTCCTAATTTTCATTCCATTTCACCATCACACCATTCCAAATCCCAATTTTTGTATAATATTCTCATAAATTTCTACTTCAATGGTAGTTTTGTAGTTTTAAATCATTTATGAAAGGCTAGACATAATATTACAATTTTATAAAATATAGGGGCATTTTGTTAAACAAAGCGAAGATTCAGAAGTACTTTTTGTAATTCAGCAAAGATGAAAGTTCCAACTTTGAGCCCTCCAAAGTGAGAAGTTTGACTTTTATGTTTAAATAAAAAAAATGGTCATTAAAATTCAATACAAAGTATCATCATGTGAGAAAAGCTGCTCAAAAAACGAGACAACCGACAGCGGAAGTTGCAAGTCATCACCCCCCACCAAACCAACAGAAAAAGGGAAAAGTTAAAGGGTATAGTACAGATCAGATCATAATGAAGCACTAACCTTATAAATTAAAATAGAGTATTAATCCAGAACTAGAAGTAGTAAGTGTTACAATCTGCAGAATTAATATATACAAATTACAAAGTACAGTTCAACACACAGCCAGCATAATTAGAGGGTTCACATTTCATTTTAAAGAACCAGCATAAAATGATATAAACTAAGTTCATCTATGCTTGAAGGGAATGAATGCCCTGCACAAAAACAAAATACCAATTAAATAAGAGATCCTGGTATACAAAATATTACATATTCTGCACTTTAACAAGTCAATGTAATTAAAATTTAAAAGCAAAAGAAACAAAGTTCAGGGAATCTACTTTTTTGCATAGAAATCAAAAACCAGACAAATGAGAATTCACTAATTTCTTTATGAGCAATAATGAAGTTGAAGATGGCTTGAGATCACAGCATTGCCTGCCAAACACATTAAAAGAAACACAACTCAAGCTAAATGATTCTTTTGGAAAAGGTATATTGGAGGTTACAAGATACTTTTCTAGAACCTGAGATTGACAATGTACATTCAGATAACATCCATGTTATATGCCCGCAATGTAGCAAACTAAAGCTATTCACATCCTCTAGTTTTCTCTTCTATCAAAAATCTCGAGATTAGGGAGAAAGATGACAGTGGAGGGGAGACGTATAAAGGGAAAAAAGAGGATATATAAAGTTGGAAAGTTTTGTGGTGGACACAGATTACAATGTGAGATGTAGATTGTTGCTTCCTTCGACTTTTTATATGAAGAAGAATCTACATCTTACCCTACCTGGTCCAACTTCCACTCCGAATTTGTACTTCAATCTTTAAAAATGAAATTTCCAGAAGGTTGATATTGGCCCGAGAAACCACCATAACAAAGTACAAGGCTGCTTTTGCGGTAATGAAGAGGAACATGATATTTAAATAGCAATGGACTTGAACCCTTGACATACGAATTTTGATCTTGGGAATGTAAGACAGTAGCATGGAAACAAAACTTCACGAATCTGACTATCAAATCATTAAATCTTTGGGATAATTCTTCAATTGTTTTTTTTCCTTTTTCTAACTACTTCTAAATTTATTGTCATCATCAAGAATTCGAATTTCAACTTTCTATTTGATCTCTCTATGAAGCTTTACCTCTTTTTTTCTTTTGCTAAGCATCATCTTCTTTCTGTTTGTTTTATGTCTGTAGTTCCTTGATTATTTCAGCTTACTAGCAAGCAAACGCCGTTTGAAATTCACAGGTTACAAGGTCTATTCATAATAATAAATACTACATAGTAAAAACTGGATTCTTCTGGGTTGGATACATTTTTTGGTCTAGTGTGCAACAAATTCAGCTAAAACACCAATACTGTATTTAATATCATTTAATAATACGGGATTTGTCATTGTATGATTGTCCTTAATGGCTTATGTTCTTATTAAACTCCTTCCTTTTCAAATTGCAACGCCAGCACCTTTTCAACCTTAGAACACCCCGTTGTTAAATCCAAAAATAGAAAAAGATCTCATTCATCAATGAGGCTGATTTAACAAAGGCCACCAAGTAACTTTATTCCTTAAACTATTGCCAAAACTAGCCAGCTGGCGATAATTAATATATTTACAAGGTGATCCAGCAGATGTAACACAAAGAAAGTTTCCCTTTCGCAACGTCAGGAAACTAGAATTTTCTCGTATCATTATAAATACTGGGAGCTTTAGCAGAAAAATATACCTTATATAACATCTCAAGTTAGTCAGGGTATAATCAAGAGAACCTCGAACTAGGCACAGTATGAATATGAAGTAAATATACAGAATCCGTTCAAAATTCATGGATATTGAAGATAGAATCCAATCCACTTAAAAGAGAAGACATCAGAAAATTAAAACCAACAGCGTCCTGTTTCTAAAGAATCTAATCCATGCAAAGACTGAAAACATTACCTTCAACCCCACAATCACAAAGCACTTATAAAAATTAGGTAAAATGTCTACTTCACTAGTAACAACAAATCCCAAAATTACTCCTAAGATCTCAATCCTAACAGTGGAATTAGCAGTAAAAGAAGAAGCAGAAAAGCAAACTGAAGAAACCCAAACCTCTTACGAATCAGACCGACGGCCTTCACACACTGGGCTCTCGTTGAAACTCTTAGACGGGTACTTAGCAGTGATCAACCCAACCTCGAAAACCAAATCCTCGCCGGTAGACCTAATAGCAGTAATCGACCACCACTGGAACAAAGCGCGAACACGAATCCCATCAAGATTGTGGATCCGACCCTTTGCAATCTTACCGGTGACAACCCTAGAGAAGGAAGCCACATAGTTGTCTGGTGGAAGTGTGAACTTGCAGGAATCACCGAGGTCCAGAGAGAAGTCACCGGAGGTTTCGTTGATGGTGTAGGTGGAGACGGAGGAGGGGAGAAGGCCGAAGGGAAATCCGTAATCGGCGAGGCGAGCGTGAGCGGCGGAGGGTGGGATTTTTAGGTCTTTGGAGTCAATGGATTGAGTGGAAAGAGAAACAAGGGCTGAGACGAGAAAGAGAAGGAAGATGGATTTCATGGTGAGGTTCTTCTACGTTCTACCTGTGATCGTCCTCTGAATCAAAATCAAATGCTGTTTGGTTTCAGATTTTCGAAATCACTGAGATTTGTTGTTTCTTTCCAGTTCTTGACTAGTTCGTGATGGCTACGCAACTGTTCTCTCTTCCACAAAGGACAGCCTCCTGATGGGGCGATGAAATACTTTGACCTGGTAAACGACGTCGTGGCATTGGGTATTTTATTCAATTGTTTTCGTTCAAGATATTTCTCTTGTTTTGTAAACAAATTGCAATTTATTTATTTATTGTGGAATAGAAGTCAACGAAATTAAGGTCCACATTACATATTCACCACACACGTTTTGGGATTATTTTTCAAGGTTAGTTTTCAGTAATTTTGTTTTCTATTGAGCAATTAATCATGAACTTCTCCGTATTGTTTTCTTTTTTGCTTCTTTGACAATATTTCGCTGTTGATTGCCCTTCACCATTTCTTTTACTTTTTTTTTTCTTTTTATAACTTATATATATCTATATGAAGATAGTTAAATCTAATATAGAACACATACAAATCAAGCATGATATCGTAATATCACGAATGATAAGAATGCAAACTAAATAGTAAAAAAAGAGATGGACATTGTTATGGGTAATATACTCAAACTAAAGGGCAAAAGTGACATTACGAGAAAAGAGGGCAACAATAGCAACTATAGATAAGCAAATGACTGGGTTGAAGCGTTTTTGGGTCGAATGGGCCAGGTTGACCTCACAAGTGCCAAGCTCGAGCACACAAGATCAGGTCTCATGGGCTTGGGTACGACCCATGCGGACCTCCAAAGATAGGAAAACACGATTCGAAGCAAGTTCATTTGACTAGGCCAGCAAGAATGAATCTTCCAAACATACTAAACCTTAGGGGAAAAAGGAGATCCGAGAAGATTTAGGAAGAAACCCTAAGAAGGAAAAGCACACGACCATAACCTATTAAATAAGGGAGAAAGGAGACGAATAAGGTAAGTAATTTCTCTGCCCAAAACTCTATTAACAATGCATCTCCATGCTTCCTAACTTAAGCATTAGAGTGTGTGGTCTACACCACACTAGTGTGCAGTCCTTTATTGGTTTGCAAATGAGCTCTCATTCCAAAAGTACAAATTTACCGTTGTTGACAATTTAGAGGTCAGTCCAACCTACTTAATCAAATTTTAGCATCAATGGATGACGTCGTCTATGGGGAAGAATACTCACTTACTGACCAAGAAAGATCTAGAGTTCCTAAACAAGAATGAGTAGGAGATTTAAGAACATGAATTTAGACGGAGAAGATTCTAATCGAGATTACCACCTCAAGCGAGTATGTTAGGTTGAAGCTCCTCAACCTCGACCTAAAGAAAAATGAGCAAAGGAAAAGTACAACAACCTAGAGACGAAGGTGAATGGAATTGGGCATAATGTTGTTCGATTGCTAAAACTCATTGATTAACAAGGTCAATTAAATAAAAATCCTATGAACGAGCTTGTTCGAGATCCAACAAAAAGAAAGGTGCCAATGTTAGAAACTGTGGGGGAATCACATCTCCACCAGTCGAAGCTGATAGGACGCAAGGTGCAGGGAGTGAAGCAATAGCTGGAGGGAGAGAATAATACCAAAAGCCTCAAGCAAAAGAACCAGAATGAGAAGAGTGAGCGAGAAAGAAGAAGTAGAGCAAGGGAAGCCACAAGAAAAAATAAAGGTTTAAAGTCCATAGTGCACGTATTTTCAAAAAGCAACCGTTGAAGTCGAGGTCAAGGCTGAGCCTCTTATTAAAAGACGATGTCAATTAAGAATCTCCCAAAAAACAGATATTCTTAGCTGGATTGAAAAAAAAATGCAAAAAATTCAAAAACAGAGTTTGAGGCTGAGGCCAAAGAAGTGCCTTAGATTGCAGATCTACAGAAGATGCAAAAAGAAATAGGACATCTACATGGGGGGAAGGGGGATATGCGCAAGTAGACTCTCCATTTATCGATGAAATAATGGAAGATGAGGTCCCTTCAAAGTTCAAGGTTTCATCAATTAAGTAATATGATAGGAATAAGGACCTGATAAACACCTAGATTCATACCGATCTTGGATGGAATTACATGGGGTACGTTATGCTATAAAATATAGGGCATTCTCTTTTACCTTCCTTTTCCCAATTGGGCCAGCCGAAGAGTGATTTAGAAAATTGAAAAGAAAATCCATAGGGTTCTTTAAAGAATTGGTTAGGGAATTTGTTACACAATTTTTAGGGGGGCGAGATCAACGACAGTCGACAACGCATCTCTTGATGATAAAACAGGATTCAAGAGAAACCCTAAAAGAGTACATTGCATGATTTAACAATGAATCCTTGCAGGTAGAAGGATATACTGACTCAATAGCCTTGCTGGCTATAGTAAATAGGTTATGTGACATAAAAAAACTTTGTAATATCCTCGAAAAAGGGAAGCAAAATCATATATAGAATTGGTTACTTGAACACAAAAGTATATGGGTGTAGAGGAGTTACTACATTCAAAAGGAAGTATAAATGAGCCAAGAAGAAGGTCACCATAACCTTAGCCTAGGGATAGAGGGAGTTTAACTGAGAGGACGCAATATGAGGTAAAAAGGTGCAAAGTGGAAGACTAGGATCGACCATGGTTTACTAATGCATTGAGGTTGGAAAAGTGCACGCCAACCATTCTCCCGGTAGAATAGATTGTCATGGAGATAAAAACATATGAACCTTTTGAGAGAGCCAGAGTAGATGAAAATTGGACCACATCGTAGGTACAAACAAAAATACTACTTCTTTCATTGAGATGAAAGGCATATGACCAAGGATTGTATACAATTGAAGGATGAGACCGAATCCATAATCTGTAATAGGTTTTTGAGCGAATTTGTCAAAGACACAGGTGAGAGACGGCAAAGTCGACCCTGTCAACAGAGAAGTCGAGGCCAACTAGAATTAACCCAGATGATGAAGAATGGTGACAACCATTAAGAGAGGTCAGAGTGATCCATAGAGAATCAGCTAGAGGTGATTCAGGCAAGCAACGAAAGTAATGGCCTATGAAGCAAAATAAGAGCCAAGAGGTTTCCAGTACATTATCTACAAGTAAAGGCTTTGAGACAAGTCCTTGAGTTCAATAGAGAAGAAGCACAAGCTCTTCACCAGCCATACAATGTTGCATTGGTTTATTACTTTGATAATAGCTAATGTGAAAATCATCAGGTTTTGGTTGACGGTGGAAGTTTTGCAGATGTACTAACCTTAGAAGCATTCAACAAGATGAGGTTGAATAGAGAACAATTGAGAAGGCATGTGACTCCACTAGTAGGGTTAGGTAGAGAGAAAGTAGGGCCAGAAGGAAGCATCAAACTACCCGTAATGTTTGGGGAAGATCCAAAGTCAGTGGTATGGATGGTAAAATTTTAGTTGTGAATCGGCCATCATCTTACACCATGATATTGGAAAGGCCAATGTTGCATGAGCTAGAAGCAGTTCCATAAACCTATGTTGGGTTTGCTTTCTTGTGATTATGAACTGAAAAGCCCAAATGATGAATTGTAGGCCCTGTTTGCTGATCCAACTCGTGAATCCAAGTTATTTTGCTCCAATTAAATTGGTTTGGCCCTGTTTGCTGATCCAACTCGTGAATCCAAGTTATTTTGCTCCAATTAAATTGGTTTAGGAAAACTTAGACCTTCTTTGTCCACGATCTTCCAGCTGATGTGCTCCACATGGAAAACCCCACTGACGTTTGCCTGATGGAAGTGAATGACTATCTTTATTCTGATGGGATTTCAGAACAATTAATTTCTTTCTCTCTCTCGTTCTCTCTATCGTTTTCCTGAAATTTTCTAACCCTAATCTTTCTTTCTGTTTGTTTCGAGCGATTGCTTGTGTAAACGAAGATGATGAAGAACATGCAATCTTGTAGAAGAAAAGAGAAGGAAGAGATCTACACGATGATATATGTGGTTCGGCAAATGATACCTACATCCATGGGAAGGAGAGAAAATTTTATTCAAGAGCTAATTCACACCTTTTTTCTTTTTACAAATTTCAAGCTTTCTTGAAGCTTTTGTATATTGTTGCTACGAATTTGTAAATGATGAGTATTTATACAATTTTTTTGATACAAGTAGTTACAATAAAAAACTGTAAAAGATAAAGAAATGTGAACAGCTGTTGAATATATGGTTGAATGTTTGAGCTTATTTACTTTAAATCTCCACCTTAAGCTCAACATGCAAGCTCTTCTCCTTCTAGATTTGACATGTCTTCACCCTTTTACAGGAAGTTGGAAGTCGATCTGACCAAGACAGTTTGCTAGCTTGAGCTTCGGACAGGTTTGGTAAGCATGTCAACAGCATTCTCGCTGGTATGAACTTTTAGCACTTCGACTTCACCTTTTTTTATTCCGTCTCTTACAAAGAGATATTTAATATCTATGTGTTTGGTCCTTGAATGGTATTGAGGGTTTTTGGATAGATGAATGGCTCTTTGGATATCACAGTAGATCTTTACTACTGTTTGATTAATACCAAAGTTCTTTATGAACCCCTTTAACCACAATGCTTCTTTTATTGCTTCTGATAAAGCCATGTACTCTGCTTCTGTGGTTGATAATGCTGTGATTGACTGCAAATTTGCTTTCCAACACAATAAATTTGGACCATATAAAAATAGATAACCTGTTAATGATCTTCTTTTATCTTGGTCACCTGTAAAATCTGAATCAACATATCCATATAGCTCTAAATCCATTTCTTTTGTACTTTGATATGTTAATTTTGACTGTTTAGACCAAATTAGTTATCTTAAAATCCATTTTATTGCTTCCTAGTGCCTTTTTCTAGGGTTAGACATGTATCTACTGACAAGACTAGTGCTGTATGATAGGTCTGGTCTAGTAGATATCATTAGATACATTAGACTCCCTACTACTTAATTGTATGAAATTAATTGTATTTGAGTCAAATGTTCTATGTTTGTTTCCTTTGATGAGTTTTTTGAGGAAAGTTTAAAATGACTAGCAATAGGTATAGTGGCAGGTTTTGCATTAGACATATTAAATCTGTTAATAACTTTTTCACAATAGCTTAATTGACTAATGATTAGAATAAAGGAAGCCATATCTCTTTTAATTTCAATCCCAAAGATCTTTTTAGACTGACCCAAATCCTCCATGTTAAACTCTCTCTTTAGGAGATTTTTGACATGAATTAAATCCTCCTTAGATTTTCCTGCTAGTAGCATATCACCAACATAGAGTAGTAGATAGACTTTGTCCTTATAGGTAGTTGAATTAATATAAGAACAAATATCACAAGAACTTCTTTGAAATCCAATACTCTCTATGTAATCATTAAATCTTATGTACTAGCATCTAAGAGATTGTTTAAGACCATATATAGACTTGTTTAAGAGGCAGTATAGGTCTTCCTTCCTTCTTTCTTCAAACCCTTTAGGTTGAACCATATAGATAACCTCTTCTAGATTTCCATGAAGGAAAGCTATTTTAACATCTAGCTGATCTAGTTCAAGGTTGTACTGAGCAACTAGTGATAAAAGAAGTCTAATAGAGGTTTGTTTTACTACTGGTGAAAAAATTTCAGAATAGTCTATGCCTTCCCTTTGGGTAAACCCCTTAGCCACTAGCCTTGCCTTGTACCTAGGCTTTTCTTCTTTAGTAGAACCCTCCTTTAGTTTATATATCCACTTAGAGGCTATAGGTTTGCATCCTTTAGGAAGAGAGGCTAGGATCTAAGTATTATTGACAGTGAGTGATTCCATTTCTTCACACATAGCTTGAATCTAAGACCTAGCATTAGGACAATTTATTGCCTCTTCAAAAGTAGTTGGCTCTTGGTCATTAGGAGCTATTGTGGCATTTAGGACTAAGTTCATGTAATTAGTTTCAGTATACCTAGCTAGAGGAACTATCACTCTTCTTTGTCTATCCCTAGACAAAGAATACTGACTTAAATCAGGTACAACTTTAGTATTCTCAGTATGCTCATTTGAGTTTTCCTCTTCTTCTTCTTCAGTTTCATTAGGAGGGCTATGACTAGTGGAAGAATCTTTAGGTGTCTTCACCTCAATCCTAGTAGTACTAGGGCTTTTAGAAACTTCATAAGTTGTCTTTTCTTTTTGTATAAACATCTCTTTTTTTCTAAAAGTGACATCCCTGCTTATGAAAAACCTTTTCTCAATAGGATTCCATATCTTAAAGCCTTTAACACTTTCAAGAACCCAACAAACATACACTTTACTGCCCTAGACTTTAGTTTCCCCTGATTTTGGTGAATATAGCCAACACATCTAAATACCCTTAGATTTTCTAGGTTAGGTGGATGTGTTGTCCATTTTTCCTCAAGAGTTAGAAAGTTTAGGGAGGAATGAGGACACCTATTTAAGGTATACACGGTGTAGCTTGCAGTCTCAACCCAATACTTTTCACTAAGGATTGCATCTAAGAGAAGACATCTAACCCTTTCCATGACTGTTCTATTTAGTCTTTCAGCAACTCCATTATGTTGAGGAGTAAATCTAACAGTCCTATGCCTAATTATTCCTGTTTCTTTACAGAACTTGTTAAACTCTTTACTACAAAATTCCAGTCCATTGTCAATTCTTAGGTATTTAATTTCTTTAGAAGTTTGCTTCTCTATCACGAGTTTTCATTCCTTAAACCTATCAAACACTTGGTCTTTAGTTTTAAGGAAGTAGACCCAACTTTTTCTAGAGAGGTCATCAGTAAAAGAAAGTAAATACTTTGAACCACTTAAGCTAGGTGTAGGAGCTAGACCCCATAGGTCAGAGTGAATATAATCTAGGATAGCTTTTGTGGTGCGTTGTGCTTTAGTGAAACTTTACCTTGTGGCTTTTCCTAAAACACACTGTTCACAAAAGATTAGATTTTCTAAGAGACCTTTAGGTAAAATCCCTTGTTTAGATAGGGCTTCTAGGCCTTTAGCACTAATGTGAGACAATCTCTTGTGCCAAACATCAGCCTATGTGATCTCATTTGTGGTGGTAACATATGCCCCTGTCATCATTTCAACTCCTTTGACCACAAATAAGTCATTTATCTTTTCCTCAACTAGTATCATCTTAGAATCTTTTAGCACTTCAAGGGTTCCTCCTTTACCCCTGTACTCACACCCAATTGTATCAAGCATACCTAAGGAGATTAGATTTCTCTTAAGAAGTGGAACATATCTCACATTCCTAAGAAGTTTAATAGTTCCATCCTCAAGTTTCATAGAAACAGAGCCAATACCTTCTATCCTACAACCTTGGTTATTTCCCATATAAACCATTTCTCCTTCAATTTCTTTAAAGGTGTTGAACCATGGTCTCATTGAGGTCATGTGGTAGGTGCATCTAGAATCTAGGACCCAATCATGTTTTCCTAGAAGATTTACATGGTTGGATTTGTCTAAAGTTGAGGCTAAAGCATCTGAGTAGATAAAAGAACCTTCTACAACAGATGCTTCAGGTTATTTGTCTTTGGAGTCCTTCTCTTTCTTTTGGTTCTTTCTCTTTAGGATAAAATAGTCTTTGATTAAATGTCCTTTCTTTTTGCAATACTTACATTTTATTTTCTGTTTAGACTTATTATCTTCTGAATTATGTGGTTTTCTGTCATTTAAATGATTTTGTTTAAAGTTTCCTTTAGCAAATAACCTTTCACCACTAGGATGATCCTTTTTATCAATCTGTAACTCTAACTCTTTAGTTCTTAGGGCTGAAATTATAGTCTCAGTACTTATACTATCCCTTCCATATTTTAGAGCATTTTTAATTTTCTTTTAGGGTTCAGGCAAAGAGTTAAGAAGCACATAGGCCTCATTCTCATCACCAAGTTTTTCTCCTAAGGTTTTGAATTCAGCAACAATTTTCTTGAACTCATCTAAATTATCAGTTAAGGATTTTGATGAATCCATTTTAAATGTAAATAATTTCTCCCTAAGGTACATTTTACTAGGAAGATCTTTAGTAGCATATAATTCTTCCAGTTTAGTCCATATCCTATATGCAGTTTTTTTATCTAAAACTTGTCTTAGAACACTATCACTAAGGTTTAGGACCAACGTACCATAAGTTGCCAACTCCCAGTCTTCTTTTTCTTGAGTTGTCATTATGGCAGGGAGAGTTGATGGGTCAAGGAGGGCTCTGTGAGCTTTCTGTTGGCCGAGAGTTGCCTTGATTTTGGCCTTCCACAGGCCAAAATCTCCTTTGCCATCAAACTTCTCTACTTCGAATCTTGCTATTGACATCTTGGAGTGAAAAACTTGAATCTTGAATCTTCAAGAACTGCAATCTTGTAAGTCTTATGCTCTGATACCACTTTATTGGGCCTGTTTTCTTGTGATGTAAAGCCTAAATGATGAATTGTAGGCCCTGTTTGTTGATCCAAATCGTGAACCCAAGTTATTTTACCGCAATTAAATTGGTTTGTAGAAAACTTGGACCTCCTTTGTCCACGATCTTCCAGCTGATGTGCTCCACGTGGAAAATCCCACTGACTTTTGCCTGATGGAAATGAATGACTATTTTTATTCTGATGGGATTTCAGAACAATTAATTTCTTCCTCTCTTTCGTTCTCTCTATCGTTTTGCAGAACTATTCTAACCCTAATCTTTCTTTCTATTTATTTCAAGCGATTGCTTGTGTAAACGAAGACGATGAAGAATATGCAATCTTGTAAAAGAAAAGAGAAGGAAGAGATCTACACGATGATATACATGGTTCGACAAATGATGCCTACATCCACGGGAAGGAGAGAAGATTTTATTCAAGAGCTAAGTCACACCTTTTTCTTTTTACATATTTCAAGGTTTCTTGAAGCTTTTGTATATTGTTGCTACAAATTTGTAATGATGAGTATTTATACAATTTTTCTGATACAAGTAGTTACAATAACAAACTGTAAAAGATAAAGAAATGTGAACAGCTGTTGAATATATGGTTGAATGTTTGAGCTTATTTACTTCAAATCTCCACCTTAAGCTCAACATGCAAGCTCTTCTCCTTCTAGATTTTACATGTCTTCACCCTTTTACAGGAAGTTGGAAGTCGATCTGACCAAGACAGTTTGCTAGCTTGAGCTTCGGACAGGTTTGGTAAGCATGTCAACAGCATTCTCGTTGGTATGAACTTTTAGCAATTCGACTTCACCTTTTTTTTATTCCGTCTCTTACAAAGAGATATTTAATATCTATGTGTTTGGTCCTTGAATGGTATTGAGGGTTTTTGGATAGATGAATGGCACTTAGATACTGTGATGACCACTCTTAGATCCTAAGACAACTCACTCTAGAATTAGCTTGATCAAGACTAATCCAATGAATTGATTTAAATATCAAATCTAAAGCAAGATTTGAAAAAAAAAAGACAACACCAAAGGGTTGAATAAGCACAAGTTTTTTACTAGGGATAATATGAGTTTTGAAGAACATTACAAGCCATTTTATAGGCCAAATGGTCATGGATAGACCAAGAAACTCAAAAGCCATTCAAATACAAGTAATTGCAAATTGTAGAAAATAACACCTAGAAACTTGAAACTTAATTGTATACTTAAATTATAAGTCAAAATGAAAAATTAGGAATGTAGCAAGTTTTCAAATTGCCTTAAATATCTCCTCTAGAAGGTGGCAAAGTAGATGCGCACATTTAACAATATTTGACATCACATTTTTCCATGCGGTGCACACTTGACAACATTTTCTTCACAAAATCTGCACACTTTTTTTTTTTTACCACCGTGTCATCTTACAAACCTTTTCCCGTACCATCTTCACGTCTCTTCTTGACTCATTGAACTAACATTATATAAAACTTTGGTCCCAAAATTATTTGTCGGTTCTTGTGAATTTGCTAGTTTTTGAAGATATAGTGTGAATGCCTATTGAATCTTCTTTGCCTTGCTTCTTGTAATTGATCCTTTAGGTACATGCAATGGTTCAATGGTTGAATTCACATCACCAAGGTTGGCCTAGATAAAAGGCAGGCCGAAACCAACCTTAAAAGAAGAGAGATGAAGGCATGCTAGCAATGATGGAAAAGGCATTGGCAAAGTAAAGACGAAGTTGAAAGATAAAGAAACTTCATTGATTAAAAAGTAAAACCATAGAAAGAGCAACAAACAATAGAGAAAATATAAAGGAGAGAAGTGCAACAACGATGTTAAAAGAAGGCAGCAAAAACATAATGGTGGAGGAAATTTTCAATCATCTTGGTTTATGGCATCTTTAGTGTCAGCCTCGACATTGTCATCTTGAGGATGGAAGGGATAAGGATTCCTGCGTAGAGTTTCAAAATATTGAGTTGGATAGTCAAAGTTCATAATAGAGTGGTAAAATATGCTTCTTTCTTTGCTAAATGCCCCACCATTCTCCATTACAAAGTTCTACATTCTGGTGCAAGCTTCAGTTTCTGGGATTTTTGTTCCAAGTACCAAGTATCAGAGAGAAGAGCCTCAACTTTGTCAAGTTTAGCTTGGATAGCTGATGTGTTAACTCGGGATGATTGGAGCTCAGTTTGGATATCATATAGAAGCCGATTAAGACTAGCAATGTTGGCCTGGGCTTTGTTTAGCTTTTTAGAGGAACTCGAAATTCCATTAATTAATTAATTTATATGGTTAGTGATACTCATTTTGAAGTAGCAATCCGAGAAACAGATTAAAAAAAAAGAAGATGAAAAAGTTTACATGAAGTTCAAAACATGAGAGGCCAACCTTACTCAAATAAGAGTCGAGGCCGACCATTCTAAAGGGATAATAATGAAAAAAAATATAATAACATACGTAAAAAAGGTCATTCAAAGTTTTTGTGATAGCTGCAGCGGGGTCATCATATCTAGTAGGTGGAGAAAGGCGCCTCAATCTGACACCTTGCCAAAGGGTGAAGGTTTGGGCAAGGAGTTCAGCTTCACCCCCATTCTAGAATATCTACAAGAAAGTGAAATATTATATTCTCATTGAAGGATTCATCTTGAGGAAGAGGGATCTCATTGTAAAGCCGAATAGATAGCCGATGGGTCATCTGAGGGACAGGATGAGGAAGAAGTTGAGTTATATGTTGCTCGGGTTGTTCATCATCAATTAGGTCTATTATCCTGCCTTGAAGCCTCCTAGATGATTCTCCTCTCTTGCCCTTGATGAGCAAGAGAAAGGGTGTTGTAATCTTCTCTCTGCCAATCAAATAAAATTTATATTACTGAACTAACTACTTGTACTACTGAGTAGTACAAGTGGCAAGTCCGAATCAATCCACAGAGAAGCGTGAAAATTAGTTCCTCAAAGCTCATTTTCAGTTAAAGTGGTAAATAGGGGGATGAGGCTTTGGTGTGGTTTGAGATTAGTGCATAAAAGTAAAGACATGAAAGTAAAAGGATAAAAGTATAATCTAATAGCTTAGAGGAATGAAATTACCCAATGTAAACTTGATCCTAGGATAACACTAAATCATCTTAAACACATAGTCAACTTAAGTGGAAAAGCCAACATTAAGCGTCCTTAATTATCAATTAAGATTTGCATCCTAATTAATATATGTGTCAATTAACTAACAATGAAAATCATTCATTAATCAACCAAACACATTCATTAAGTTCTAGGACTAAACCATGACATGATTACCTAACAAAAAAGCCGATTAATTAATTGATTGTTCTCTATCCCTAAGTCACTCAAAATAACTATATGATTTTAATAGAAAAGCCATGAAATCAATATACACCCATGAGATGACTTTAGTTAGTTGGTAACTAACACATAACAATTACAGATTACATGTTAAGTTTTAAGCGATTAGTATACATAAACGACTGATTTGTTAGGCCTAATCATTCACACATATTAAGAATTAAACCAAGAGATAGGGTGCTCAAGGAATAAAAATGTATACATTCAAGCACAAAATCCTATCAAAATTACAAAGGGTTCTTCCAAAATCCTCTAAATAAAAAAAACCATAAATCTTACCTTCTCGTGGCGATGGAGAAGCTAAAATATGGCCTCATCTCAATTGATTACATGTGAAAATGAAGAAAATACATGCGCGAGAGAGAAAGGGATGAAAAATCGACTAAGGGTGATTGGGGTTTGATAAAAATGACCTAAAATCGAAGAGGATTTAAATAATCATTGCGGCAGCGGCGCGATGCTAGGCCCTAATTGGCCCTATATGAGTAGTGTCATGTCGCAACGTCGGGCGATGCTATGGTGCCTTCACCTGTGCGTGCCTATATGTCTCTTCTCCATCAAAGTCTGGAGCACTACAACGCTATGTCAAATGCAGCTACTGCCTTTCAGCGCCTTTCATGTGACGCCAATCCTCCAAGGGCATTTTCATCTTTTTCGCTCCTTTGAAGTTTCGTTGCTCTAATTAGCTTCTAATTACTCCAAATTAACCCTAAATGGGCCGTAACACTCTTAAATGCATAATTACTCGAGATTCTACAAACATAGACATTAAAACACATTAAACATCGTATACATTCAAGCACAAAATCCTATCAAAATTATAAAGGGTTCTTCCAAAATCCTCTAAATAAAAAAAACCATAAATCTTACCTTCTCGTGGCGATGGAAAAGCTAAAATATGGCCTCATCTCAATTGATTACATGTGAAAATGAAGAAAATACATGTGCGAGAGAGAAAGGGATGAAAAATCGGTTAGGGGTGATTGGGGTTTGATAAAAATGACCTAAAATCGAAGAGAATTTAAATAATCATTGCGGCAGCGGCGCGATGCTAGGCCCTAATTGGCCCTATATGAGTAGTGTCATGTCGCAACGTCGGGTGATGCTGTGGTGCCTTCACCTGTGCGTGCCTATATGTCTCTTTTCCATCAAAGTCTGGAGCACTACAACGCTATGTCAAATGCAGCTACTACCTTTCAGCGCCTTTCATGTGACACCAATCCTCCAAGGGCATTTTCATCTTTTTTGCTCCTTTGAAGTTTCGTTGCTCTAATTAGCTTCTAATTACTCCAAATTAACCCTAAATGGGCCGTAACTCTCTTAAATGAATAATTACTCGAGATTCTACAAACATAGACATTAAAACACATTAAACATCGTAAATGAGCTAGATTAGAGGCACTAAGATAACACATTTCGGGTGCTACCAAATACCCCAACTTAAACTTTACTTGTCCTTGAACAAGTAAAAATAAAAATGAGTCATCTGATGGAAAAGATTGACTCTAATCTCAAAGCAAAATATAACAACACAATTCATGACGAGAGAATCACTTGAATGCACACAATCATTAGCACATTTAAAGTAATTCTTAATCCCTTACGTGTGTGTGCTTAGCCATCCTACCTAGGTCTTTACAAACTCGGGAAGGTTTTATTCAACTGTTAACTCTAAAAAAGAGCCAAGTTTATAGCTTTAACTTTCCTATATTTGGGTAATTCTTGTGTCTTATTTGTCTTATTTTGTATGAGAATTGACTCCATGGAGCAAGTACGTTTCAAGGATGAAGAATCAAGCAAAAAGGAAGGAACAACCAGAATTCAAATGCATCAAATCGAGCTGAGATGACAAAGGACGATTCTGCCTTATTTCAGCATTGCAACGGTCTTCATAAGCCTATGTTCGACGCTCATTCGATGCTGGGAGGTAGTAGCATCGGGTGCAGGGCAGCGTTGCAAGTGTCACAACGTTTCAGAGTTAAATCATCGCCACTGTTGCAACGCAGTTTGACACCAACGCTTAAGGACAAAATACTCAGCATTGCAATGATCTTCTAGAGCGTTGCGATGCTACGAAGATTGATGGAAGATAAATGCGTGTGCGTAACCCAGTGTCAGGGGGAGCGCTGTGATGCCTCCTTAATGCTCATCAATTTGCATCGCAGTGTTGCAACGCTATTTCTAAGATTTGCAACGTTGCGAGAAGCCTATAAATAGGACGTTCGACTCCAACATTCGACATACCTAAATACAATTCAAAATAGAGTAAAATTTAAGAGTTAGTCCGGTTTTGGGAGCCATTGAAGTCGAATTGCTGAGCAATTATCACCATAGTCAGCCTTGATTCTCTTTCGATCATTGTAATTTCGATATGCCTTTTAGAGGCTAGGTAATTTTCTTGGGATAGTTTGTATGTCTTGATTCTTGAAAGTTTACTAGTTAAACCCCTCAGAAGGCTCAACCCCAACTTGAAAGATGTAGTTCTCAAGGAAATTATCAAGCTCAATGAAGTCAGAATTATTTACCCAGTTCCAAATAGCAAATGGGTAAGTCTTATTCTTGTAGTTTTGAATAAGACCGACATGAAAATTATAGAGAATGATAAGGGTGAGATTGTGCGCATACAAAACGGGTGGAGAATGTGCATCGATTTCTGAAAGCTCAACGAGGTAACCAAGAAGGACCACTTTCCTATACCTTTTTTGGATCAGATGGTGGAATGGCTCGCCGGAAAACTATTCTTTTGTTTCTTGATGGGTTTTCTGGATTCTACCAAATCCCCATCGCACAAGGAGATGAGGAAAAGACCACGTTCACCTGGATTTATGAGACCTATGCCTTTAAGAGGATGCCATTTGGGCTTTGTAACACCCCAGGTATGTTCCAAAGGTGTATGATGAGTATATTTTCCGATTTTATAGAAAAATGCATAGAGATGTTTATGGAAGATTTTACGGTTTACGGAGAGTTTTTCGAGGACTGTTTGCATAATCTTAGCTTAGTATTAAAACATTGCATTGAGGCTAACCTGGTATTGAATTATGAAAAATTTAATTTTATGGCTTTTCATGGGATTGTTTTAGGGCATCTAGTTTCTGCAATGGGGATTGAGGTAGACAAAGCTAAGATAGATGTTTTTGCTAACCTCTCCCATCCTACATGTGTTAGGGAGATTCGTTCTTTTCTTGGTAGCACAGGTTTCTACAGGCATTTCATAAAGGATTTTTTGAAGTTGGCACTATCGCTATCAACATTACTGCAGAAGAATGTTCCATTTAATTTTGACAAGGAGTGTCAAGAGGCCTTTGACACTTTGAAAAAAAAGCTGACCACCACCTTAATTTTGTAACCTTCAAGATGGGACGTACCGTTTGAGATCATGTGCGGTGCTAGTAATCTAGTAGTGGGAGTGGTCCTAGGACAACGGGTCGACAAGAAGAGTCACGTCATATACTTTGCGTCAAGGACCCTAAATCCTACCCAAATTAACTACATTATGATTGAGAAAGAATTTATGGCTATCGTTTTTGCTTTAGATAAATTCCGTTCTTACGTTCTTGGCTTTCCTATTACTATCTTTACTGATCACTCTATTCTCAGGTACTTAATGACCAAGAAGGAGTCGAAGCCCCAACTTGTGCGATGGATGCTTCTCTTCAGGAATTCAATTTGACTATCAAGGACAGGAAAGGAGCAGAAAACTTAGTAGCTGACCATTTGAGCAGAATAGTATAAGAAGAAGACCCTGTGCCCTTACGAGAGGATTTTTTAGACGAGTTCCTAGATAGTCAAACCCACTACATGATATGTTGACATGGTGAATTTCCTGGTTATTGATAAGTTCCCTTATGACATGCCTAGCTCTAGGAAGGCCAAATTAAAGAGTAATTCAAAGTATTTTGTTTGGGATCCACCGTACCTTTGGAAGATTTGTTCTGATCAAATCATTAGGAGGTGTGTCTCAGATGAGAAATTTCAGTCTATGCTTGCATTTTGTAATGAGATGGCTGTGGGTATTTTAGTCATAGGAGAACTACTAGGAAAGTTTTAGATAGTGAGTTGATTTGGAATTCCCTATTTGCTGACTGTTTTGCATTCTGTAAATCCTGTGAGAGATGTTAGAGATTGGGATCTTTGTCTAGAAGGAATGAGATGCCACTAAATTCTATCTTTATGTGTGGAATTTTTTTGTTTGGGGCATAGATTTCATGGGCCCCTTTCCTTCTTCATATGGTTTCTTGTATATTCTTTTGGCAGTTGAATATGTTTCAAAGTGGGTTGAGGCTATCCTCACTTGGACTAAGAACGCTGTTGTGGTTTCAAGTTTCTTAAGAGCGAACATATTTTCTAGGTTCAACATACCTCGAGCTATAATTAGTGATCAGGGTACTCACTTCTGAAATCGAAACATCGAGGTGCTCATGAGGAAGTATGGAGTTCACCATCGAGTTGCCACACTGTACCATCCTTAAACAAACGGACAAGCTAAAATATCGAATCAACAGGTCAAAAGTATCCTGGAAAAGACTGTCAATCCAACCAGAAAAGATTGAAGCACACGCCTTGACGATGCTCTTTAGGCCTACAGAACTGCATTTAGAACTCCTATTGGAACAACACTCTTTAAGCTCGTCTATGGTAAGGCATGTCATCTACCGATCGAAATTGAGCATAGAGCATATTGGGCTATCAAGCAATGTAATATGAACCTAGCCCAAGCCAGTGAGGAAAGACTGCTGGAACTACAGGAACTATAGGAATTAGAGGAGCTGCGCTTAGAAGCCTATGAGAACTCAAGACTGTACAAAGAAAAGTCAAAATTAATACATGATAAGGGTCTTTTGAGGAAGGAATTTCGAGTTGCAGAAAGTGTTCCTCTACAATTCACATCTATCACTCATGCTCGGTAAACTGAAATCTAAATGGCTTGGTCCCTTTGAGGTTATTAACTTGTTTCCTTATGGTGCAGTGGAGATTAGGAGTCTGGAGACGGGGAAGGAATTCAAAGTGAATGGGCACCACCTTAAAATTTTCAATGAAGGAGAAGCCAACTCCGCTTGCTCAAGCTACATATTGACTCTACCCTATATCACTAGAGCTCGCATCACTAGACGTCGAGCAAAAGACGTTAAATGTTGCGCTACCTGAAGGCAACCAGGAGTTTAAATTAATTTTCTTTCTTTTCTTTTTCTTCTTTTCTTTTGTTTCTTTCATTTTCTTTTTTATTAAAGAGTGGCTGACTACATTTACTTTTCTTCTTAGGAGAATCACAATTTTGGCTCTTGGAGGAATGCTTTCAAATGATCATGTTTGTGCCCAAAAATACAGGGTAGTTTTTTTGTTCCCTCTCTTGCCCCTTTTTCTTTTTGTTCTTAGCATGAATTAAAGCCTAAATATACTTGAGAAAAATGCGTAGCTCTTAAGTTGGGGGTGGGCGAAGCATGCTCATGATTTGAAGTTTTGATTGGTAATCTGAATTGTTGTCTTGATTCTGTCATGATGAATGCTTTAATATCTGTTTGTTTTGTTTGCTATTTCCTTTCAATGACAATTTGATGATGCACTCAACGGGCTGCTTGTTCTTAATAAAAGAGTAATTTTCATGATTTTGAGTTTTTTATAATTTTTTTTTCATGAGATCCATGTAAAATGAACCTAGGTTGAAATTTTTTCTATTTGGAATCCCTTAAAGTCTTAGAAACGGATTATCCATATTGGATTTTGATAGGCCCTCTATTGGCTTGGGAGCAACTTTTAGTGCTTGAGAGTAAAACTAGATAGTGAGAAAATAACGGCCTAGCGTGTGAAAAAAAAAAATAAAGAGAATCATACTAGATGCTTTTCTCTTATGAAAAAAAAGCCATAAAAATGAGGCATAACCGGTGTGCCTAGAAAAAAATTGTGTGTGTGTGTGCATCGATAGAGGTGAAAAGAGCTACCTTCGCTGTGTCTAGTTAGGGCCCGCGAGAAAAGAGTGATAGGTTTCTGGTGGTCTGGTGTGAAAGCTAGCCCTTTAGGTAAAACCAATGCCCTCTATGTTTTGTGTGTGTGAGTTTTGGGCACTCTTGGATAGTGTTGCTCTTTGATATGTAATAATAGTATGTCTCGAGCTGATGACTAAGCTAGAATAGAGGGAAGATGAAATGGGAGTAGGATAAAAAAATTTCTGATGCTTTTCAATTTTCGAAAAAGTATTGTGTCTTAGTGTCTCATTTATATATGGCTTTGATTGAAAAATGACCTTTTATAACAAGTCTAAATTGAGTGATTGTTTGATATTGATATGTGATTTATTGTGCGATCCTAAAGACTGTTGATATTAAGAAAGGATTCGATGAATGGAGTGAACGGTTTCTTGTTAATTTCAATGACTAAGTGTTATAATCTTGCTCGGGGATGATCATTAAGTTGGGGGTGTTTGTTAGCTCTCAAAAAGAGCTAAGTTTATGACCTTAGCTTTCCTATATTTGGATAATTCTTGTGTTTTATTTGTCTTATTTTGTAGAAGAATTGACCCCATGGAGTAAGTACGTTACAAGGATGAAGAATCAAGCAAAAAGGAAGGAAAAACCGAGATCTAGTTGAGATGACAAAGGACGATTCTACCTTTTTTCAGCATTGCAACGCTCTTCATAAGCCTAAGTCCAATGCTCATTCAATGCTGAGAGGCAATAACATTGGGTGTAGGGCAGCGTTGCAATGCTACCTTGAGCGTCACAATGCTCTAGAGTTAAATCATCACCACCATTACAACGTCGTCTGATGCTTGACTCCAACGCTTAGAGACAGAATACTCAGCGTTGCAACACTCTTCTAGAGCATTACGATGCTACGAAGATTGACGGAAGATCAATGCTGCGTGCGCACAACCCAGCATCGGGGCGGAGCACTGTGACACTTCCTTGACGCTCACCAATTTGCACAACGGCATTGCAACGCTATTTACAAGCGTTATGACATTGCGAGAAGCCTATAAATAAGAGGTTCGGCTTCAACATTCGACACACCTCAACACAATTCAGAATAAAGTAAAATTTAAGAGTTAGTCTAGTTTTGGGAGCCATTGAAGTCGAATTGTTGAGCAATTGTCGCCATAGTCAACCTCAATTCTCTTTTGATCATTGTAATTCCGATATGTCTTTTAGAGGCTAAGTAATTTTCTTGGGATAGTTTGTATGTCTTGATTCTTGAAGGTTTACTAGTTAAATTTAATCAATTGTTGTGAACCCTTTAGGTGGATTTGTTTTAATTTCAATAGAGTTTCGATGAACTTTTCTGACAAATTAATATATTAAAATTCTTGTATGCAAAATCATTCTTGCCTATGCATTATTGATTGATTAAGTTGCACGTATTAGGATCGCATGTTTAGGGTCTAGACTTTTTCTGGCCAAACTCATGTATGCCCTAGTATAATCTTTTCCAATAAATCATGGTATAAGATATAGCCTTTCCGGCTTATAGTATGTCTTAACAATTGAACCCTTTCTTAATGTTTTTCAGTTTTAACTTGTATGTCGCTAAGAAGAAAAAGTTTTAAACTGAATTAGTGATGGTTTGGATTTTTATCAAAATTGGCTAATTGGGCTATTAGAATTTCTAATAGATTGAGGGGTTCACAAGATTGGTAAAATTAACTAGTACCTAATGATAGAAAACAAAAAGCATATAAACTAATCCTAAGATTTTTCCATCAATTTGATTCAACCGTTTTCTGTGCTAATTCTTATTTTTCTCTGTTTGGTTGTCAATTTACTTTACAAAAACAAAAAACCATCAAAGCCCCTTTTCACGTGGAATTCACAAATTATCCTAGCTGATTCAACAGTCTCTTTATGGATTTGACCTCGATTACCACTTTACTGCATTTGTGGTACAAGTAGTGGATCGGTGAAAATAAATTACCTTTGCTTGAGCCGGGGGCGGTTACGACAACTCTAGTCCCGGATTTTTAACAACCGTTAACTCGTTTCCCCTACTCTGGCTTGAAGGCTCAAGAGTTAAGCTTCCTAGACTCAAAGTGGCAATGAAACACTCAAAGGAACCAAACTTTTATTTTATTATTTTTTCTTCCTTTTTTTTTTTTTTACTTTACACAAAAGAGGAAACCTTATCTAGATATGTCATCTTTTTTTGGCTTGCCCACACGGATTACATGAAAAACATCCAACTACTTGTTGGGTTGTATGTCCTAAAACTCGCAGTTTATATTGTTAAACATATTCTATTATCAATAAAGATGTTATTGACGTTTATTTAATAAAATTTATTGTTGAATGTGTAAATTCACTTGTAAAGACTAAATCCAATAAATTAAAGATCCATGGCTATTATATGAATCATGAAATTTATGTGGAGACATAAGAATTGATCAAGTTCAGTAAATAGTCAAAACGGTCTATAGTATACGAATAAGGCTGAGTACTTTATTCTGGTAACACTATCGGATGCGACCCACTCTGTAGTTGTTACAATTTGTTGTAAAGTGCTACAAATGAAGTAATCCTGATTCGTTCATGTATTGACATGAGGAACGAGGACGTCCTATGCAAAGAGTTTGCATAAGATCAGACCAAAAAATAAGTCACTCTTACTAGAATTAATTGAATGTTTAATCATTAAATTAGGGTATGCAATTCTAGGCTTTTCGATTGCATAGGTTAAGTCAATAATTAGCAAGCATTTCACTTGTTTAAGGCCAATGAATAACCAAGAAAGTTAAGAGGATTCTTATACCTAGGCAAAAATCTTTTTGTATCAAGTTATTTTTTTTCTTTTCAATTATGCATTTGTATTCTTATTTTTACATTCTAGCAACAATTTTACAATATCGTTCAGATTCAAGATTAGGCTAAATATCAAGAGATTCCCTGTGTACAATCCTGTTCTTACCACTTATACTACGTAGTAGTGCAGATAGTTAGATCGGAGTTTTACAAATTCATTTGATCCTTGAAGAGTGATTGTGATGGCATGTCTTTGAGCTCAATCAAATTGGCGTCCTTGCCGAGGAGTCTTGTTAATAACTTAGCCGATTTTTGAATCCAAATTAGTATGCGTGCATCTCTTGTTGTTTTTAACCCATTTGTTTCAAGGCCCTAGACTTCTATAGTTTGAGGTAATAAGAAAGAAGAACGGAGATTACAACAAGAGTGAAGAAGGAGACGAGGAGAAGGTGAGCTTAAAATTAACAAATTTTGAGGAGAAGAACCAAAATAAGAAGAGGATCAAGAGAGCTTAAATTTAGAAGAAGATATGGGAGAAGAAGCAAGAGAAAAGACTTTAAGGGGATTGATTGAACTGGACACGACACAACAACCCTTATGCATAGTGTACCTGAAAACCACGATCCTATTTGAACTATTACCCATTTTCAAAGGAAATCCCAGAGAAGACCCTCTCAAGCACATCAAAGACTTCCATTTGGTGTTTGATGGGATGAAGCCTCATAGTATAACCAAAGAACAACTTAATCTATGGGTCTTTCCTTTTTCGTTAAAGGATGTGACCAAAGATTTGTTGTACTACTTGCCTCTTGATTCTATCACTCCTTGGAGTTGCCTAAAGAAGAAGTTCCTTGAGAAATTCTTTCCGGCCTCGAGAGTTCACTTTGTTAGGAAGGAGAATTATGGAATTAAGCAAAGTGTGGGAGAGACTTTGTTTGAGTATTAGGAGTGTTATAAGAAATTATGTGCAAGTTTACCCCACCACTAATTTTTTGATCAAGTTTTGATTCAAATTTTTTACTCCGGCTTGCTTTTTTTTTTTATAGGAGTACGACCAATGTTGTGGCAGGAGGACCTCTTGCCGACAAAACACCATTGAAAGCAAGTCAAATTTCTATTATGGTAGAAAATTCTCTACAATTTAGCTCAAGAACCACTAGACTTAATTCATTCAATACACAAGAGGTAAAAGAACTACATTATCAACTTATTAATCTCACTACTCTTGTGCAGCAAATAGTTTAAGTATAGTTGAAAGCTCAAAGCTAGACGGAGGAAGTCAACTTCCTTGGAGGGAAAAGACAAGACCCATATAGCAACACTTAAAATTCCAGTTGGCAAGACCATCCCAACCATTGGTCTAGTCTAGCTACTGTGAGTACATCTAGCTACTTCGTTGGAAAGGTCAAGGAGATCAACAAGGGAGTACATCTAGCTCTAGTCTAGCACTAAAAGATATGATGAAGTCATTGGCTACAAATATGCTGTCATTTAAGAAAGATGTAAGTACCTTTAAACAAGAATCAAAGAGGATGCAAGAAGAGAACCTTGTGTTCCAAAAAGAGACAAGGAAAGGTATGTAACATCTAGCCAGTCAAATTACCGAGTTGGCCATTACAATGAGTAAACTTGATATCAAATGTGGTAAGCTCTCTGCATATTCCAAGCCTTGTTTGAGATCCCCTCAAAGAAACTCATATAGGCTCACCCTAAATGTGAGATCCTCTCAATATAAATTAACTTAAGCTCCTCCCAAATATGAAGAAGTTTCAAACACACTCTAAACAACAATCGATTAACCGTTCTTCAGCCTAGTCTTAATGACTCAAGGTAACCTCACAGTAAGGTTCATGTAGTTTTCTTTTCAATCAAACTCAAACACAAAAATTACTCATACATAAAAGGGATAACCTTAAAAGAGAACAAACCACCAAATACATATGAGCTACTTCAACAATATGTTCAGAACGAAAAGAGATCTTCTTTGTACGAAATATGGAAAGCAACGCCCGTAAATCCAAAACAAATGAGGAAAATATTTTCAGAAAAAAATTGCATAGCATGAAACAAATTGCTTGACAACCCTCAAGAAAATCTACCAGACATTTTGTCTGTAAAAACATAAACCAACCATATTCACTAACAATAAATATATATGTTCACACAATGTTTATGAAAAAACGTGTTGGTGTCTTCTAATGTTTGAAGAATTCTCTCAAAATTCTCTTTAGATTTTTAAATTTCTAAATCCCAAAAATGAAGAACTCCTGATGGCAAAAACTTGGTGTTACAGAAATGCACGTATCAAGTTATAGTACACTAAAATAATCAAGAGAACGAGTATTGTCCTCAGGAAATCAGATTGATTAATATTTTAGCTATTTAGAGATTCTTCCAATTTTATTTAGGGGACCGAATTCGATAGAAAAAAACTAAATTAATCCAAGAAAGCAATAAGAAGTGATCAAATAAGTGATCAAAGAGACATTTTAGGGAATAGATTTCATCAAAGGCATTATTAAAAACAACCGCTTTAACTTTTGAAGTAATTAATACAACACCTAGATCTAGAAGTCTTTTATCTGGATTGAATCTTTCAGAAACAATCTTTTCTTTCACTTAATTACTAATTATTGTTTCCTTGAAACTAGATAATTAAGCAAAGCATTAAGAATCTTCATTAGCAATCTCTATCGTTATCCTACTACTCTCTGTGTGTTCAAATGATAGTTTAGCTTGCATGATCTAAGTTAAAGCCTACTTGCCAAAGAAATATTTAAATCATGGAATCATTCAAATATTGATCAAACATACAAAAGCACTAAGAACGGTCATACTAGAAAGCGTAAATACAAACTATCATTCAAGAAGCCAAAGTGTCCAACAATTAAACTTAAGAGTTCATTTACCCTTAAAACTATAAAAAGTTTAGCTAACATGGCTTCTATGGATAGAACCATTTCAAGAATACCACAATACAAAAATAAATTCAAGAAAACAAAAGGGAAAGAAGAGTTATCCACCTTTCGATCGTGTCTCTGGAATGGATTTGGCCCTCGAACGATCTTCGATATCCCTGACATCAAGAACACTTTCTACTCTAAACCCTCTCTCTAGACCTCAAAAACGTCAAAATTCGACGTGGTGCCCGGTAAAAATTGATCACTGCTACACTATCCAATTTTCAACGTGGTGGCTGGTAAAGCATGACACTCTGTTGATCACTGCTACACTATCCAATTTTCCCACCTCTCGGGAAAAATTGCCATGAGTCAGTGCCATTGCGCGAAGCACGACATTGCATGTTTTCAACCGCTTCATGTTTTGTTTTCCTCTTTTCTTTCCTCCATTTAAGTATTACTCGGATTTGACTTCTGTTCAAGCTAAAAATGATATCGTTAGTTCAACTTAATTCAAAACAAATCGAATTTGAAAAACATGCACAACTATTAATACTAACACGTAGTAATAGTGGAAGCAGGAGGTCGATCCACAGAGAACCTCTATTAATTGGCAAAATTGAGTTTTGAATTCCAAACTGGGGGGAGGGGGTTTGGTTTTAAGAAAACGAAGTAAAGGTAAAAAAGAATTGAATTTGGTAATGAGATAGGAGACAGTTTTAAGAAATTTAATGGAAAAACAATATTGGGATTTTATGTTGATTAATCTAATTTCATCATTGACTTAAATGATTTCATTCAATTTAATTGTTCCATAGTTCATTAAGGCAAAACCCCAATGCCCTAATTAGCTAACTAACTTAAATTGGTCAATTAATAGCCAATTAACCTAATCTAGCTAATTAACCATAATTTAGCTCATAATGTTTCCTAAAGACATTCCATATTTAATTCCTAAATTGCATAAATTCTTTGGGTTTTCTTAACTATGACATTCTTGAAATTAAGAAGTCTAAAATCAAGATTGATTAATTTGAATGTTCTAAACTAGTAAATCTTTTCAAGAAAATAGGAAAAAGTTCAAATTCTCATTCAAGATTCTAGTTCTTGCAACCTAATTACAAAGTTGCTATAGAGCTATGTAATTTTGCAAAAAAAACTTATAAAAATTGAGTTGTCAATTCAATCTTTAAAAGATTTTATTCAAATTTCAGCAAGAACATTCAAGAACAACAAATTGTAAGAAGAAATTAAAAGAAAAGTCTCAAGAATTGATTATTCAAACATAATTCCCAAGAAAAGAACTTACCTACACATGAAGTGACAAAATCTTTAAGAAATCCATTGAGTCTTGCAAGAATTTGTACAAAGATTGAAGAAAATTATGGAAATCTCTCTAAAAAATACAGAGAAAAGATCTCAAAATCGTAATAATAGGTCTCTCTCCCGTGAAAAAGGCTGAAAAACTGCTTTTACACAGATGTCGTAGCGTGATAAGTTGATTTGAAAATGTTCAAATTAGAATTAAGGGAATTAGTAATTATACGTGATATAATTATGCGTTTAATTTTGGAATTAAACGAAATTAGAGAATTAATTAATATTTAAATATGATCTCAATATTAAATTCATGAATAGGATTCATGATGCTAGAATTAGTGTTAAATTAATTTAATATTTGATATTGAATTAACTAGAATTAACTAAATTGTTTAATTAATTAATTATTATTAATTTTATTAAAAAATTTATTATTAAATTAATTTTGTAAAACTAATAAAGATTTCATTTTTTGAAAATAAAAATGGATTTTAGAAATCAATTAGAAAATCAAAATTGAAAAAGAAATGGAAAATGAAAAATCCCAAAAGTGGGATTTTTCCACTTTCTATTTAAGAAGCTCATACACATTCCACCAAAATTTTCAGTCATTAATCCAAGCATGAACTGCAATTCATACAACAATGGTTCTTGCATGATTTTCATGCAATATATATTGAAGAATCTCAGTGGAATTGAGCATGCATTTAGGTGGAATAAGCTGAAAAACTTCAAAGGTTGAAGACAGGTTTTCAGCTGGAAAAACCAGAACCTCTCCTCCTTGTTTCCTCAATTCAAACTTATTTTGAGTCCCACAACTCAATCCAAGGCACCTAAAGGATAGTAGAGAAGGCCTTGAGGTGGTTCACAAGTAAATTTGAAGGAGATTTGCAGCTGGTATTGTGATTCAAGTGTTTCTTCAAAGGTATGTCATGAAACCCTCTTATTAGTTTATAATCATGCTTAATTCAAAGTCAAAATCAATGAATTAGAATGCTTAATGATACGTTCTACTTCCGCTGCATGTTTTCTTACTCTAATAATTGGTATTAGAGCATCATTTAAGCATTCAATTTGGTTTAGTTTTGGCTTTGTGGGTGTTTTTTCATGAGATATATGAAAATGGTGCACTGATATGGTTTTCTGAGATTTGGCATTAAAATTCTCTTTGATTCCTTTATTAAATTTGTAATTAAATCTTGATTGATGAGCTTATATATGTGCTCAAGAGTCTTTAATTTATTTGGAGTCCTTAGAGTTGAAATTAAGATATAATTGAAGAAAGAAGTGAAGAAGACTGAACTGTAGAATTTTGATAATGAGCTTCTATCCAGGCAGCATTGCAACGCTGCTTATGTTGCCGAGCGAGAGCGACACGGAGCTAGTGAGAAGCGTGACTAGAGCTAGCAAGAGCTAGCAAGTAGTGAGATTGAAATGAGCAACGAGCGAGAAGTGAGATCTGAACTGAGCGACGAGCGACGGGTTCGACCGATTTGCTTAGGTCTTGTCTAGTTTGGCCTCAAATGGTTTTTGGCTGGTCCAATTCCGGTAATTATGATCCAGTCAGGCGGTTCACGTTCGGTTCAAGCAGTCTGGATCCGATTTGGGACAGTTCGAGCGGTCCAGTAGTGTTTTGGAGCCAATTCTTGCTGAATTTTGTAATAGTTAGGCCTTTGTTTGCTTGAAAATGCCAAAACTAAAACCATATTAGTATGTGTTTAATTATTTATATATGTGATGTCTGTTATAATTAAATAAATCTTATAGTGCATAAAGTATGCCATGTAGAATTAAAATCCCACCATAGGAAGCATGTTACATGCATTGAAAGTATGTTACAAAGTGTTATAATATATAGTATGCATGTTTAGGGTTTCTTTTATTTAATATAAGTGTTATATTAAATATTGAATACCTTTGATGTATGTTGTGGGTGTTTAGCATGTCTAAAATTTTGTAAGTTGTTATAAAATTGGGTTAGACATTTAAAATCCATAACATAGAACAGTTGCATGCTCATGTAGGTTAACCACTTATTTTAATAGTTAAAATAGGTTGTTAAACTTGTAAAACTAGGGTTACAAACTCAACCGTTATATAATTCTATCTAAGGCTAGGGGTATTTAAGTTGACGGTCTACGGAACACCTCCTACCTGGGGATTATGGCTGAATTATTGACATTGTTAACCGGTTTTATGAGGAATACAAGAACGGTGTGAGGTTTTAAAATTGGTTTATCACATAGACATCGTAGGTTAAATCCAAATCTAAATGTTATACTTGGATAAAAACCTAGACTTAGATTGTTTAATTAGCCGGAACAAGCCTAAGAAAATGTATACCCAGTTTAACGTTAGAACACTTCAGTGGGAGTTTAATAACATATATATTATATGCTATTATAACACTTCATTGAAAATAAAAATAATGTATATGATATGTTAGCATACTTTAGTGGGAGATTAATAAACATATATGATATGATTATTTTTAGCTCTCGCATCCCTAAGAGTTCACAATCGAAATTCATGTTTTACTTTGTGTCACCCTAGGAGTGACCTCTATTTGGAAAGTGTTTGTTTGAATCCATATCAAGGTGAATGAGGGGAAGATGTTCAATGAAAAATCAAATATACGACATATTGATTTCAATTCTCACGTCCCTAGAAAATTCCCACTGTGAGATCCGTGCAACACTTTATGTCACCCTGGGAGTGACATCCATTCAGAAAGTGTTTGTCATAAAGTAAAGATCAAAGTGAATGGGGAAGTAGTTCATTATAAGTGGGTGAAGGATATATGTCAACGTATCCTGTGGTCTCTTCTGTTTATTTGGACTGTGAGATTCCTATGTTGCACTTGCTTGTTGTCTTTAAGTCGACCTCGTTAGTCATTTAACGGTGGCTATCCCTTCGGAGGGTTTTAACATAGGATTTAGAACAACTCAAACTCCAGAAATGGATAGGATTTCTGAAGTCGTTTTCAAATTTGACTTTCCAAATCAGGAGCATCATTGAGGTCGACTTATAAGGTCTGAAAATAGAGGGTTACACTTACAAAATTAAAAAAATGTGAGTAATTTTTGACAAAAAACGGTAGCTAAATGACTATCGGAATATGAGTTATTCTCGGGATAGTATTTAGTCAAGAATGTCTTGCTGCAAAAATAATCTTGGGTACATTATTACTTTGCTCAAACTTGATTGAGTTTAAAAAGCAATTCACTGATAAATTTTTTTTTATATTTTTCAGAATGACGAGTTCATTAGTACAGTTGTTGGTATTTGATAAAATTATTGAGGATAATTATGTAACGTGGAAGTCCTTAATACTATACTGATGATAGATGATCAACAATTCGTTTTAACAAAGAAGTGTCCTCCCATTCCTGGCTCAAATGCAAACCGAAATATTCGGGATGCATACGACAGATGAATCAAGCTAACGAGAAAGTCTGTACCTATATTCTTGCTAGCATATCTGATGTCTTGCAAAGAAACACGAAACCACTGCTAGGCAGATCATGGTCTCTCTCCGTGGGATGTTTGGATAACCGTCATTCTCCTTGAGGGATGATGCTATCAAACACATTTACAACTGCCGTATGAAAGAAGGGGCCTCTGTTAGAAAACATGTCCTGGACATGATGGTTCATTTCAATATGGTAGAAGTAAATGGGGTTGTCGTTGACGAGAAGAGTCATGTTGGTTTTATTCTAGAATCTCTTTCGAAGAGTTTTATGCAGTTCTGCACGAACGTGCTCATGAATAAAATAGAATATAACTTGACTATTCTCTCAACGAGCTATAGGCTTACCAGGCCATGATCAGAGCAAAAGGTCTAGAACCAGAAGTAAATGTTACTACTGCTGAGAAGAAAGAAACGTCCTCCAAAAAGCCTGATATTGCTTCTTCTTCACAGAGTAAGAGTATTCCAATCAAGAAGAATAGGGTGAAGGGAAGAAAAAACCCGCTGGTAGAAGACGCAAGGCTAATGCTGCAGATAAAGGAAAATGTTTCCACTGCAACGAAGAAGGACACTGGAAGAGAAACTACCCCCAATAGCTTGTAGAGAAAAGAGCAGAGAAAGCAAAACAAGGAAATTAGTTCCTGAGGATTGTTTGCTGTACTAAAGTTGACTAGTGGGATATGTTGCAGTAGCTTTCGGAAGATGATTTTATCTACTTTTATTGTAATAAAAGTTATTTTGTCTTGTTACAAAGAACAAATTGTATAACTTTTTTTTTTTTTGTAAATGAAATGTTCATTAGCAAAAGTTATGTTTGTTCTATTACAAAGTAACTTTTGTTAGAACCAACCTAGTTAAAAGCCATTTGCAAATATTTAGATATTTAAAACGGCTAGAAATCAATAAAGGAAAGTAGTTATTTAACCTAAGTGATAAGTTTAGAACACTTGAAAAGTTCAAAGTGTATAAAACTTGTTAGGTAAAATAAAACAAAAATACTTCGATTGGATCAAAGTAATAAGTATAGAAAGTTTGAGATTTCTAAGACTATTTGATAGAACATGAAATCCAGTAAAAAAAACCTTCTACACTTAGTTGACTTAATTGTTTTTTGAACATCATTTCAATTTTAAGGTATTTTTGAAAATCCATATGCGATATGGAGAACTCATAAAAGCTGTTTATGATATGTAAAAGTTGTTTACATAGTTCATAAATCTGAAAAGATCGATATAAGTGTTAATGTTGAAACCCTTAAGTGTTGGAATATTGTTCGAGATCACCATGTATTATTTGTTTCCATAAAAGTTTGCATATATCAATAAAGAGTTATTGATTAAAACTGACACTGTAAACAAAAATTTGTTTCAGATAGGTCAGATGCATCTTACTCAAAGAGTTGAGAGTACCTCGATGTAGTGGGATGAATGTATGACTTCCTAGCCATTGTTGAGAAACAAGTGTTGTGAAAATAAAATGCATTCCTTATATAGTTTAATAAGAAATCCATTGTATACTAACGTGTTTATTGTGATTCTCTTGGCTAAAGTGTTTGAGAATCTCCTAGTAAGGCTGGGGACTACAAGGTATATAACCTAGGGCAAGTGGGAGAAAAATCGGGCATGTGATACCGAAAAGTAAACTATGGGTATGTGATGCCCTAGTTTATTGTATCTCTCCGTAAAACTCAAAAACTAAGTATTATATGTTACAACTGGAGTTTTAGCCAAGTGGGAGTTTGTTGGGTTTTAGTCTTAAAACTCATGGTTTGTAAACAATTAAACTTCTTCTAAAAATTCAATAAATTGTTATTGAATATATGAATTAGTTATTTTGTTTTAGAAAGAAATCCAAGAAACTAAAAGATCCATGACTATTACATGAGTACTTGAACTTTATGTAGAGACATAAAAGTAGATCAGATTCGAGTAAATATTCAAAATGATCTATAGTATATGAATAAGGTTGAGTACCTTATTTTGGTAACACTATAGGATACGACCCACTCTGTAGTTGCTACAAGAAGTTGTAAAGTGCTACAGATGAAGTGATCCTAATTCATAAATGTCATGACATGAGGAGTGGGGGCATCCTATGTAATGAGTTTGCACAAGATCGGACCACAAAATAAGTCACTCTTACTTTATAACGTTGTTTATTGTTTAAGACTGACTATTTCAAAGCGATGACTGATGCGTAGCTGTTATGCGATGAAATAATGATAAAGGATGTGATGGTGGAAAATGCATTGTGCATGCAAGTTTTCTCAGTAAGATCCAAGTATAAATCCTACTGAGTTGCCTGATAAGCCCAGGGTCGAACTCGGGGACTAAGAAAAAGAATATGCGCTAGTAATTTTTAGACCGCTTTGCGATAACAAATAAATCAAGGGGTTGGTTGGTTTGTTGTTTACAGTATAAAGTGTATGTGGCGGAGTTGAGAAAAGAGTTAATAATACGAAAGATGCGATGAGTATGTGGGGAACGGGCTGAGAAGTGATTTAGCTAACACTTCCGAGGAATGCATTCATGTTATGCGATCATGCTACACACATATAACAGAAAGTCATCTCTCAATGTAAATGCTATGGCTTTTAGTTTTAGAACGCATGCGATGTATGCGACAGTCTATAGGACCTACGTTTAAGCCTCTATTCTTGTCTATGTGATGACGAATGACACACACATACACAAGGTGACCACGTACTATCCTAACCTATCTTTAGGGTACGTGCAATGCATGATAGCAAACAAAGCTTATCTCTAAGTCTCTATCTCTTGCTTATGTAGATTTAATCTTGAGCTCTCGAGTCTAGATTCTAACCTAGCTCTCTCAAGTCTTAGGTTCTTTCTTTAGACTCTCTCTCAAGTAGCTCTAAATGGGTGTTGGGCGCAACATAGGACAAGATGATCGCATGCAATGAAGATCCTAGGTCATGTTAGCTAAGCACTTCTCAACCCATTCGACAATTTTAGCTACTCATGTGTATTTTACAGAGAGTGAATAGATGTAGAAAAGTAAGTTCCATTATATATATATATAATCAAAGTACAAAATGACAATGCAGAATAAGAATAAAGAGCCTGGTAGAAATCTCTTGCTTTCCAAGGCTTTTACACTGTTCTTCTCTAATCTGCTCAAAAGATATTCTTGCTCTTGCAGAGTCGACCCTTTCTCTGTTTTTCCATGCTCCCTGGCACTTTCTCGAGCTAACCAGGATGATTTTCCGACGTCTTTTCCCTTCTCTCGCTTTTTCCTTCTAAGTATAAGAAAACTAAGAACAAGGCTAAGTATCTGAACTCCTTCACTGAAGGTGATCTTTGGTATTTATAGAGCTTCGGGGTGAAAGGCTTCTTCTCGCTTATGATTACACTGATGGGATGACATTAATTCTTTGTCTGCTGCGCCGAATATTTGTCACCGAAAAGTTGAGTGTACTTGCTACAGTAGGTCGTTAACGACTTGTCAACTTAATTCGGAATCGACCGTCATCAGCTTTCTGTCCCTTCGTGATTTATTACGCTTTTCACCCAGATGCGCCGACTTAATGCGGCAACCTTTTTGTTGAGCAGATTTTCGCAAGCGCAAACGATCGCATATCCTTGTGGTCACAATCTCTTAATGCGCTCGGACGTTAATTTCTTCGGATCGCATTTCCACCTTGTACCAACGCATTTTCTGCACAAAAAAATACATAAGTTAGCCGTTTTAATGCGATGAACGCATACGATCGCAATGTTGTGAACTTAATGCTTTTGGACGCAATATTGTATATTTTTACCATCGCAATCCTGCATTGTTTTATAATTTTGCAGTATAATAACGTGCATTTCTGCTCGTTATCACACCCCCAAATTTAAACAATGCTTGTCCTCAAGCATAAGCTAAAGATTTTCTTTAGAAAGTCGACCGCCTTCTCTTTCCTAGATTTCTAAAGGTTGCCTTATTCAAATCCTATGTACCAAAATCTCCTTAATTTTTATCCAGGCCTCTTAAAATATTTTTAAAATTTAGGGACCGCAAGTTTAACCTTAAAAAAAGACTTTACTAGATTCCAGGGCATCACATGATTTATTTCATAAAACAAAATTTCACTGGGGTATTTTCAAATGATTTTTATCCTTGCGTATTTTAGACACACACACACACACACACACACACACACACACACACATATATATATATATATATTCTTCTATATGACCTTGCGCTGATCCAAGTGCCTAGCCTTCATTTTGGCTTGCCCCCACATGTGTCATGTGAACATCCAACTACGAGCAAGGTGCTCTTTCTCAGTCTACACTCATGTCCATTTGGCAGCGGAGTGGCGATCATTTTATTTATGCGTTGATTACGATTCCTATCTTCATTTTGGCTTGCCCCCACGTGTGTCATGCGGACATCCAACTACGAGTAGGATCCGATCGCAACATAGTAATAATTTTTTTTTTGTAGAACCTAAAAATAGCAAGATCAAAAATGAATACCACACCCCCAAATTTAAATTGCAGCAATGTCCCCATTGCTGAAAGATTGAAAGAAGTCATGCGATGCTCTTAGAAAGTTTCGTAAAAAGTCAGTTTGAAAGAAAGCTAGCAGACCACTAACTTCTAGAAATATTTCATGAGTTGACTATCCTAAAATTAAGTTGACTTTAATATATACGAAAAAATAGAGGCATGCGTTTCATCATTGAAATCATAATTGGTAAGGAGAAATAATGTGGTGACTTACTAAATTAATCAATGTTAAATGATTACGCCGACTAAAGAGGATGCGATGCTAAAATGATCAAAGTTAAAATGCGATGCGATAGAGCGAAATTTGGAATAAAAAGTCAAGGAAAGACACAACCCCCAAATTTGCTCTGTCGCCCGCATTGTGTGTGAATGCATCCTTCTTTGCGGCGAATTGCTTTTCTTCGATTGCGGTGGTGGAATAAAGTTGTTGCATCTTTCATGCAGCTCCTTCGCAATTGTTCACCTCGATCATTGAAAAGAAAATATTGAGAGGGTCAAATAAAAAACAAAGTTAACAAAATCGTTTACTATGATTGTTCAACACGATCGCATTCTCCCTTTTTTTAAAAAAGATAATTATACGATAACAGAAAAAAGCAAGGTAATGAAAGTTCATGAAGCATTGATATAACAAGAAAAGGATATTCCAAAAGGATTGCGTCCTTGATGAGTTTGAGTTACATAGTAACGTAGGGACTGCTTATTTCAATATGGGCTTTTTACATCCAAGGCGGCTTCCTCTCCTTTTCTCGGTCTTCTGGGATCTTGACTGCCTTAATTCAGGGCTTTTCCCCATTGACGTTCATTATGATTTTTCCCTTGTGCACATCAATTTAAGCGCGATCGATCGAGAGAAATGGTCGTCTCAATAGGATGGGCAACTACATATTCAGCTTCCATGGTGGAGTCAGAAATACAATTTTGCTTTATACTCCTTCATACTATAGCTTCTCCATTTAGAGTGAATATCGATCCAGAAGTAGATTTTCTAGAATCCACATTGATTTGAAAATAAGAATCAGTGTATTCAGCAAGGATCAGATCCTTAGCACCATGCATGGGCATATAGCCCCTCGTTCTCCGAAGATACTTGAGGATGTTCTTAACAATAATCCAATGATCAAATCCAAGATTGGACTGATATCTACTCACTATTCTAACTGCATAGCATATGTTTGGGTGTGTACACAACATGATATACATCTTCGGATGGTATTTGCATCCCTCTTCGGATGGTATTTGCATGAGTCAATATCAAAGTGGATGGAGAGAGTATTTATAGTAAGTGAGTGAAGGGTGTGTGCCAACACGTTCTATGGTCTCTGTCATTGGTTCACACAGTGAGATCATTCTGTACGCCCTCATGTCGCCTTTGGAGTGCCCCCTTCGGATGGGTTTTGTGCAGTTGGTCAATATCAAGGTGAACTCTAGAAATGGATAGGGTCGTTTTAAGTTTTGTCCCAATCGGATTGGATTTTGGGACGGATCTCTAGGGCTTAAAATGGTGGGTCACATTTACGGGAGATTGTTAAGTAAGTTGAGATCTTGGGCATTGACCGATGCGATAGGTCTCAGCCATCTCCCACTTGCCCAGTCGTGTATGCGATCATTGTTTCCTCCATTTGTCTACCTCATACCAAGTCCTAACAGGAGCCCACCCTTTGGATTCTCACACTGAGAATACCAAGGTCGCTTTGTTGGTGGTGTCAGACTCAACTCAACACCGCCGAGATTTTTTAGAGGCTGTTCGTGGTGCTGCGGAAGTGTTTGTGTTGCGGAGGAGTTCGTAACCGAGGAGATCGTTGAGAACGAGCGTGAAGTGTTCATGCTGTGTTCGTACAGTGTTGCGGTCATGTAGATCGAGTGTTTTTCGTCGCTGTTGTTCGAGTAATCACGCAACGGAGCGTGGAGACACATATACACATGTTTGTACTGTTTTCCTTTTGTGCTTTTGAGACTTACATGTTGTAATTTCTGTATGAATCGCATAACCGTTTGTTTGAAGTCGACTGTAAATGATTTGTTGATTCATGATTGTAATTTGGAATAGTCTTATTCCGTTGCTTATGGAAATCTCGCTTCCGATTTCCTTTACCGCACGAATTCTCAGCTCCAAATCTTCAGTGAACCACCAAGAGATCTTCTCTACTATTCTTAGCCTTGAATTTGGGTGGTGGAACTCAAAATTGAAGTGAATAGTGAAGGACATTGGTAAGGGTTTGAGGTGTAGAAAACTAACTTTCAGTAATTCTCCCTCTATCTGAAAAATTTGAAGAGTTTTATTTCATCCTTTCATGCAGGCACAAAAAGGATTTGCTGATGGCCACCTCAATTTGGTTAAAGAAGTGGCCTTGGTGTTGGGATCATATTAAAACACATTCAATTTGTAAATATTGGATTTTTCCACTATGCATTAGTTTTTAATTTTAATTAATTCAAAAATTCAAAAATCCAATTTCTGAATTTAAATGAAATTAATTTGATTTTAGTTAATTAAACAAATTTAGTTAATTTAACAATAATTTAATATCAAATATTAAATTAATGAAACACCTAATTTAAACATGAATCCTATTCATGTAATTAATATTTAAATCAACATTTAAATATCATGAACTCTCCAATTTCGTTTAATTTCAATAAATTAAATGTTTAATAATATTGACTAATTCGAAATTGAACAATCCAAATTCAAACATTAATTTGCAATTTGAACACTTCAAATTGAAACCCTAAATTCAATTTTGGACACTTCAAATTTAAATTATTTCAAATTCACTCAATTTACGAATCCAAGGTATTCACGTTTTACAAGCTAATAGAGGGGAGACCTACAGATCATGAGCTCCAATGATTTGAGATTAATTGGCTAAAGTTTTTAGACAGAATTAATCAATATTCGTTAACTAATGAGACACACCACTATAGGTCGATAGTTACACTATTCTCACTGTAGATATATTTGTATCCACTTGATTTTAACCATAATCAGTAAGTCAATCCTTCATAGGTTATTCGTAATAACGACTGGGTCAAATGTTGTTTTACCCCCGAAATTACGTCTTGCTCCTTAAGTTCCACTGATCATTTAATGAACAATTGGTTTGTGATCCAATTACTAAATCGAATCCCTCTTGGGCTAATGAGAGGGTGGGGCCCCTTGTTCAAGACCTGAATTCAACACTTAAGAGACTAACCTTCCTTCTATCCTTAAATTGGGTAGGTGTGAATTCTCTCTTACACCCTATGTCCCATCTATCTACCCAGTCTTACCCCTGAAATAGAAGGCTTATTGAGCCAACGTTGTTGAGCCAACTCTCACCTATGCAAATCTAAGGATAATCACAAATAAACAGAAGTTCCTAGTTAGCTCAGGATTAAGATCGAGTTACTTAGGTGAACTAAGTGAGATAGTCAGTCTTAAACAGTAAGCAATCACTATAAGAATTTTGGGCTTTAATGTTGGTTGGAAAAAGTGAAATCGGATGTATAATGTTGGTTTTAAACAAAAAAAAATGGATCTTTGATGTCCGTTTTAAATCGACATTGAAGATGGGCTTTAATGTCGGTTTTAAACTCCCTTTCATTTTTCAACTCTTGCGCCTATCTCTCCTACCCAAACCCTTTCATTTCTCTCTTACCCAAACCCTATCTCTCCTTGGCTGTGCGAATTAGGGTGTCTATCATCTGTCCGTGGTTGTCCGTCGTCCGTCCGTCAGTCTCCATCACGTTTGGGTCTCTCCTGGTCGTGGGTCTCTCCATGGTGGAGCCTGGTTCTTGCACATCCCAAATGCGAACGGTGCAATCGCCAGAGGCGGAAGCAAAGACATCGCCGTGATGAGGGTTCCAGATGGATGAATAGTTGCAATAGGCATGCTCTTTGAATGTTCTGACACTGGTGGGGCGGTCTAGGGTCCAAAGCTTGGTGGTATCGTCCCAAGAGAAATATTAAAAGAAAGTCGAAATGAATGGGGTTGTAGTGAGCAGAGTGTACCTTGTGAGTATGTTCATGAAGAAACGAATGGGATTAGATGTGGGGGGGAAGAGCGAGGTTGTAAAGCTTGACAGAGCCATCAACGATGGTGGCGACGAGAAGGGAGTCGTGAGATTCGGAACAAGAGACGTCGTAGACTCCATCGATGGTGTCGAAGGCGATCTGCTCGGATATGGGACCGACAGGATTGAGATCAAGGACGTGAAGGCGACCATTGCCAAGGATTCCAAAATTTTGAGCGGTGGCAACGGCGATGCGGAGTTCGTAGAAGGGGCTAAACTTGACGAAGTAGCCATTGAAGGGAGTCTTAAAGACGGGCATGATTGAGGAGTGAGGAGCACCTCTCTGTCTCTCTCTCTCTGAAGTTTGATCTCACCCTCTCGGTTAGTTCGATGCTAAGCATCTCTTTTTTAATCCCTTTTTCCAACTACAAATTGCCCATTCTTGCTCAAGTCAATGTCGTGGTTCTTCTTTTCAGCAACATGGTGAGTTCATTTGTAGCTTGTTTGTGGTTTGATTTTTTTGCTCAATCTCTTGGCTTTAAACATGGGGTTATTTCAATATTATGGCTCTAGAACTCATTCCCCATTTCTTCTTTTCTTATGCCTCTTTTTGTCCTAAACTCCAATATTCGGCATCTTATGACTGAAGCTCATGTTAATTTATCTTCAGCTTATAAGGACAGGTATAAGGCTGGGAGACATGCAGCATGTTATGGATCATGGTTTGCTGCTACCTTAATTTTTGGCCATTTAATTTCAAAGGTTCGCTCTGATGTCTTCCATTACTGGTTGAAATCTTTGTTCCAGTTTGCTCTTGCGGAGAGAAAAATCCAGTTACTATTGTTACCACAATATGGTTCTGGCTTGGCAATCTGGTTAGAGAAGGAAACCATTCTAAACATGTTTTCCATTGAAGAACAAATAAACCAACATCACGCCAGGAGTATCACTGAGAGTATTTATTCTGACAAACTTTTGGAGGCCTACCAGTGTCTTTGCTCTTCAGGTGAGGCCCTAAAAGCTTCTGCTGTTCCTCCGGTTCAAGCATTTTGTTTCCAGAGAAGATTAATACTGTTAAAACTAAGAGAAAAATACATGATAAGTTGACTATCTTGAACTTTTATCTCAGTTAGTTAACTGTATTGAGTGAGATTGATATAAGAAATCAGATGATCACGTGCAAATGATATACGCTTAATTGTAATCATGTTAAGCTGACTTTTCCAAATCAATAATGGTAAATGGTTAATCACTTGCAACTAATGAGAATTAGTGTCAAAGTCATTGATCAATATGGGGACATTGATCTGAAATATTTTTGGGGCTTCAAAATCTAACAGCCTTGTATTCATTTATGAAGTTAGTGATTTAAGTTGTTCGAACAATGTAATATAGTTTTCTTCATTTAATATTCTTTTTCGCGCAGAAAGTGTTTTAGTACATCCTCTGAGTTCGAGTTTATCTGGCTGTGAACAAGTTGTGGAACTTGGAAATGACATGTTTGGATCAGATGATGTGGATATAGAGAAAGAGATAATGGCAATGCCAAAGAAACAAAACTATGTTTTTCAATCTGCAGTTGCTCTACGCTATCGAGTTATGCCTCCTCCTTGCATGAAGAACCCATACTTGAAAGATGCTTCAGATGTAGGCGTAGGCCCAACAGGTAATCAAAGAACAAAATGTGCAGGTACAGTTCACTTAGTTCTTAATGACATCAAAAGTAATAAAACATTTTTTTTGAAATCGTTTCTTCTCTGTTTTATCCATTGTTGTATTTTCCTTTAATATCGTTTCTTGTAAGTTTGAGCATTAGATTCTTTTTGTTATATCAATGAAAGGTCATGTTTCCTTTAAAAAAACATTTTTTTGAAATCGTCTTTTGCAGTATGATAGATTTTTCTGGGAAATGAATTAGTTTTGTGTTTTTCAATTTTGTGTAGGATTTTTTCCTGCGTTGTTTAGTGGAGATGGTCTTTCAAGATATCACACTGATTTTCATGAGATAAGGTATCCAGAAACATCTAGTTAGTGTTTGCAAGCTTCTGCTGATAGAGATTGGGATTTTTTTATTAATATTCAATTCAGGCTATCAAGTTTTGCAATAACTTCAGTCTATTTTCAGCAAATAGGGACTGGAAATTTTAGCCGTATCTTCAAGGTATTGATGAGGATTGATGGCTGCTTATATGCTATCAAACAAAGCACAAGATCATTGAATCAAGACATAGAAATGTTACTTCTTTTGGTGCATGTTGTATATGTTTAACCTCTAAACACTAACAAATGTGTAAGTAAAGTTTTTCCTTCCCTTTGTAGGAGGAGAGCTTTGATGGTAGTTCAAGCTTTGGCAGCTTTAGGTTAGTAAATTTATCTAGATATGGTTTTCTATTTATTATATTTATTTGTTGTCATTGTTCTCTTTTTCTTCTCTGGTGCAATTTTTTTTTTCCTGATTGTTATCCTCTATTGAACGTGTAGGATCTCATGAAAACATTGTTGGATACTACTCTTCATGGTTTGAAAATGAACAAATCTGTATTCAAATGGAGCTCTGTGATTGTAGATACACTGAGAGCCTTGTATCAAGTGAGGTTTAGTTCCATTTTGAGCTGTGAAACATTACATTCTCTGCATATGACATTTCATTCCAAAAATGTTTCTTTTTTTAACACATGATGACATTAATTAAAGCTTAATTTTAATTTGTTACTTGAAAGAGTAAATTTTTTTATTTCTACAGTTCATTCAATACGTTAATTTGAACAGGAAATGCCTCTTCTGAAAAATAATGATCCAGAATGTTATAAGTTATGTACTATTGTTTTATCTTTATACATTCCAATTCTTATGTAGCCTTAAAATATTTAATATGTAAGCTTTATCCATTCCAAATTTTAAGTTCTAAAACTGGTAACTTTTGAAATTCATGGCTTCTCTGCTGACAATGAAACTACAAACAGATTGCGAAGCCATTGCTCTTTGTGCACGAGAAAGGAGTAGTTCATTTAGACGTGAAACCTAACAATATTTATGTCAAAGATGGTGTCTTTAAACTTACCTTTCTTGATAAGAGCCAAACGATTAAGGAGGGTGATGCACACTATATGCCTCAAGAAATTCTGAATGAAAGATATGATTATCTTGACAAAGTTGTTATTTTCTCCTTGGGAGCTGCTATTTATGAGATTGTCCGAGGATCCACATTACTAGAAACACATTTCATGAACCTTAAGGAGGGAAAATTGCCACTCCTTCCTGGTCATTTGTTGAAATTTCAAAACTTAATCAAGGTACTGATTACTAATGTCATATTTTGTTTTCTCTTAATTTCTACTGACTATGCCTTTTGGCCTGGACTCATCCCCTGGTGAACCTTATGGTGAAATCTCCATGTTTGCATTTCTTCCCACTAGTTTTACTTTCCACTAAAAATGTAAAAAGTTGTCATTGTCAAAAGGTCAAAACTTATGCCACCTAAAGTAAAACTGTACAAAGTTGCATCCCTACCTTCCAAAAGACAAAAGGAAGCTGTATTTATTTTTTTCCCTTAGAAGTTACACCTGTTTATGACTCATGGGTACTATTTATTTGTAGTTTAGATTTGATTCAAGGTGCTCGAGTTTGTAGGTCGCACTATGGTAGTTTGTGGGTTATTCATGCATTATGGTAGTCTTTGTGACAACTTTTGAGATTTGAAGTATATTGTGAGCTAAATTTGCTTATTGATGTATGTGTTCTTGAATATTCATTTTTTGTGAATTTTGATAGTTCTATTGAGAACAAGTGGTTGTGAAATATTTTTGGGAGTGTGTTTCTCTGAACAGGTTCAAGGTAAATTTTTGGTTTTGTTGTGGTAGCATCGTTATGCTGCTGAAAATTTTCCATCGTCTTCGTATCTCATATCTAGGTAACCAAGCTTCTCTTTTTAAGATCTTGAAAAAGAAGATTCTCTCATTTATTCAACTATTGAGTTTTCTTGTTTTGCAGATGCAACAAAGGAGTAAATATTTGGTATCGCAACCACTTTATGCTTTTTCTTGAGGAACTTTAGATCCAATATATTCACTACAAGAATTTTGCCTTGAATGTACTTTTATGCACATTCCCAATAAACACGGTTAGTTGAATATAAATTCGGTTAGTTGAATATGAATTCTTATCACATTTTCACTTTCAATCCTTTGTCTTAAACCTTTTTTGTTTGTGATCCTTTGAACAACAGTGGTCAGACAAAGATGCCTATAACTAGACACTACTGAAGCTAGGGGTTGGTTCAAGAAGAATTATGAAGGGATCTATACTTACCAAGTGGAGAGAGACAGTAATCTCATAATGTTTGTATTAATTGTAATTTGTGTTTTCAAGGCCTGAATTATTGGACAACCTTTTAAATTATAATTTTATAGCAGAATTTGTGGATTAAGTGTAATAGATTTACAATCCATATATGAATAATATGTCATAGCCACAATGTTCAATGATGATGTGTCATGTTATACTTTTTGACCAAAAAAATGGATTCGGCAACGAAATTAAAAAAAAACGGACAGATTCGGGCTTGAATGTCGGTTCATAATTAAAAAAAAAATAGAGTCTTTAATGTCGGTTGCAACCCACATTAAAGACCTTTAATGTCGGTTGGAAATTTCACTGAAGGTCTTTAATATTGGTTGAACCCGACATTGAAGGCTATGTTATTGAAGTTCTTTAATGTCGATTTAAAATCGACATTAAAGACAACCGACATTAAAGGACTTTAATAACACTATCTTTAATGTCGATTTAAAGCCGACATTAAAGCCCGAATTTCTTCTAGTGAATGTTTATAAAATAAGAGTGACTTATTTCTTGGTCCGATCTTATGAAAATTAATTGCATAGGACGCCCACACTCCTCATGTCACTAAATGAATGAATCAGGATCACTTCATTTATAGCACCTTACAACAAATTGTATTACTACAGAGTGGGCTGCATTCGATAGTGTTACCAGAATAAGACACCTAATCTTATTTGTATACTATAGACCATTTTAGGACACACATAAAGTTCAAGTATTCATATAATATTCATGGATCTTAGTTTATTAGATTTAGTCTATATAAGTGCAATTTAAAAATTCAATAACAATTTTATTGAATAAATGTTGAATAAAATTTTTATTCATAATAGAAAATGATTAAATTTACAAACTGCAAGTCTTATATAACCCAACAATCTATATAATATGACTGAGATAATGCTAGCCTTCTGCTCTTGCGATACCGAACTATTTGGATTTCAAGAACATACTGTGCATCTTCCAAATCTTTCATTTGAAATTGCGACGTTGGCCATCTCTTAATGCCAGTCAGGAACTCATTTCCAATGAGAGGAATATCTTCAACATATATTACCAGAAAAGCTATAGTTTTATTGACAATTTTCTTGTAAACACAAGGTTCGTCAACGTTATGTTCAAAGCCATAAGGTTTGATCGTAGTGTAAAATATCATATTCTAGGATCGAGATGCTTGTTTTAACCTATAAATGGATCTTTTAAGCTTGTAAACCTTTTGTTTTTGACGCTGCTCTATAAACTCTTTGGGTTGGGACATATAGATACTCTCTTCAAGATAGCTATTCAAAAAGGCTATCTTGACATCTATTTGTCACATTTCGTAATCATAAAAGGCAACAATGGATAAGGGTATTCTTATTGACTTATTCATGGCAACTAAAGAAAAGGTTTCTTCATAGTCCACCCCTTCTCTTTGGGTAAATCCATTTGCCACGAGTCTAGTTTTGTAGGTCTGTACCTTCCCAACTTGGTCTCGTTTCTTCTTGTAGATCGATTTCCAACCAATAGGTTTTACCCCATCTGGTTAGTTTACAAGTTCTCAGAATAAATTGAAGTACATAGACTCCATTTTGAGGTCCATGGCTTTTATCCATTGGTCTCCATCTACATCCTCCACTTCTTTTTTCAAGGTTAATGGATGCTCTAAGTCATCATCATATGTGACGACCTGAGTTTCTGTCTAACCTATGTATCGTTCAAGTTGTTGAAAAATTTTCCCACTATGTCGAGGCATTCTCAATTCTTGAGAAGAATGTGACAGAACAATTTTATCAACAACACTTGTTGAAGGACCAACCCGATTAGTTTTTTTTTTTTGACATCTCACTTAATACTTACTTACTACGAAGTTTATGATTCTTTATGTGGTATTCCTCTAAGAATGTTGCATTTTTCGATACAAATACTATCATCTTGAGGATCATAAAATAGTACACATTTTGTTTCTTTGGGGTAGCCTACAAATAAACATACTTTTGAACGGTGTTCCAGTTTCATCGGGTTCTATACCAGTACATGTGTTGGAGATCCCCAAATCCTAAAGTGACATAAACTACCTTTACGTCACCTCCATAACTTGTTAGGTGTTTCTAAAACACTTTTCGAGGAAACCATGTTCAATATATATATAGTAGTCTCTACTGCATGTCCCCAAAATGAATTAGCCAACTGAGCATAACTCATCATCGAACGAACCATGTTCAACAGGGTTATATTTTTCCTTTCTACTACACCATTCTCTTGAGGTGTACCGGGTGTTGTGAGTTGAGACTGAATTCTGTGTTCTATTAAATAGTACTGAAATTTTAAGTCTAGATACTCGCTACCTCGATATGATCGAAGTATAATCCTTTTATTTAATTAATTCTCAACTTTTACCTTATATTACTTGAACTTTTCAAAGATTTCAGACTAATGCTGCATTAGGTAAGTATAGACATATCTAGAATAATCATCAATAAAACTGCTGAAATATTCATACCTTCTCGTGCTTTAACATTCATTGGACCATATAGGTCTGAATGTTCGAGCTCTAAGGGTTCTTTAGCTCTAAAATCTTTTCCCGAAAAAGATCTTTTGGTCATTTTACCCTCAAGACAAGACTCACAAGGTGATAGAGAGTTGTCTAACTGATTTAGGAGACCACTCTTAACCAACCTTCCAATCCTATTGAGATTAATGTAGCCAAGTCTTAAGTGCCAAGGATAAGCATTAGGAAAAAATTTTCGTTTCTTATTTTGAGTATCACCTGTTTTCAACATCTCTATATTCAATATAACTTTTACCTCAGTTGGTTTTAATGTGGCTAAGTCTTAAGTGCCAAAGAAACTTTATACTTTTATTCTAGGAAACATGAGATAGATATTAAATTCCTCCTCATGACAGGAATATAATAAACATTTTCAAGTAAAATGAATATATCTTCAATAAATAACTTTATATCTCCCACTACTTTAACTGAGACAACCTTCCCAGCCCCTAACTTAAAGATTGTTTCACCTTCTGCAAACTACCTCCAGGAACTAGTTTCCTAGGTGAAAATGCAAATACGATTAGCGGCACCTGAATCTAATATCCAGGTTAATTTATCGTTTTCCACTAAATATGTTTTAATGACAAATAAATCATATTTACTTTGTTGTGCTTTCTTAATTTCCTCATTTATGACATGCGTTTTATTACTTTTAACATATCTAGAACATGTTCATTAATAGAGGTTTTATCCTTTATGTCATAATTATACACTTCTTCGAGAATATTGTTCCTGGCAGATTGTCCAAACAATGTCTGCAATGAATCCATGACTTCTTTAGCAGAAATCATGTTCTTGAATTTCTTAGCTAGTATATCGGATCTATTTGCTAAGATGTGGATTTAGGCTTTTTCATTTTCCTTAGTCCATCTGTCATATGTATTCAAAACCTTTTGATTTGCAGATGAGCTAGAAGATGAAGGACATTCCTCTCTTAAAACAAATAATAATGTAAATTCTCGGAAGCAAATAATAATAATGTAAATTCTCGGATGGAGGTCAGTCCAACCTTTTGATTTGCTAGTATCGTGTTTACGTTTGGTTTCCATGTTGAAAAATTAAGACCATTAAACTTATCGGAAGCAAATAATTTAGAAGAATTTGATATGCTGAAAAAATTAAACAAGTTCTAATCAGTAAATTGCTCTTTAAATTCAATCAATTTTAGGAAAAAAATAATAATGTACCCCAAATTTCATTATTTATTTGCAAAGATACGTTAGTGAGTCAAAATAGATAGTACGGAGGGGCAGTCAATTACTCCTTCATTGAAGCAAGATGTTCTTGACTAAATACTAACTCCAAATTAACTGTTTATTACTATAGTCATTTAGTTATGATATCGGTCAAGTACTTACTAATACTTAGTAAATCTTGTAAGTGTAACCTCCATTTTTAGACCTCAAAGGTCGGCCTAGCGATACTATCGAATTGGAGAGTCAAGATTGGGAATGGACCTAAAATATCCTATCCATTTCTGGAGTTTGAGTTGTTCTAAATCCCATGTTATAACCCTCCAGAGGGATAGCCACCGTAAAGATGACTAGTTTATGTTGCCTAAAAATGACAAGCAGGCATAACATAGAAATCTCACGTTCAAACTTCATGGAAGAGACCGTAGAATACGTTGAGACACATCGTTCACCCACTTACTATGAACTACTTCTCCTATTCACCTTGCTATTGACCCATGTAAACACTTTCCCAATGGAGGCCACTCCTAATGTGACACGAAGCCGAACACGACTCTCACGGTGTGAACTCTTAGGGACGTGAGAGCTATAAACAATATATCATATATATCATTAATCTTCCACTGAAGTGTTCTATTTATTTTGGGTAAATATTTGCTTATGTATATTTCGGCTAATAAACATCCTAAGGCTAGGTGATTATCCAAGTATAACATTTATATTTGGATTTAACCTACGATGTCTAAGTGATAAACCATTTTATTATCTCTCATCGCTCACGGATGCTCATAAAACCAGGTTAACAATGGTCAAGAATCGACTAAAATCCTCAGGTAGCAGGTTTTCCATAAACCGGCAACTTAAGTATCTCTAGCCATAGACAAGATTTTAGTCCAAGCAAGTTTGTAACTAATGTTTTACAAGATAATGACTTATTTTAACTATTTAAAACAAGTTGTTATTTGTTAATCTTAAGTGAGCATGCATCTTATCTTTGTTAAGAAATTTTAAAAGTCAAATTCTTTTTATAACACTTTATAGAATATAGACATTCTTTCAATCCATAACATGCATCAGGCCATTCCAGAATTTAATATAACACTTTATATTAAAAACGAAACCCTAAATCATGCATACTATATATTATAACAAATTATAACATACTTTCAATGCATGATACATGCTTTCCTATGGTGGGATTTTAAATCTACATGATATACTATATGCACGTACAAGATTTATTTAATTATAACATACATCCAAATGCATAAATAATAAAACACAACTGATATGGACAAGTTTTGACATCCTAAGTAAACAAACAACCTAATTATTACAAAAATAATTAAAAAAACTACTTCAAATAGCCTCTAGATTACACGAACCTACCCGAACAAAATCTAAACCACCCCAACCGGACCTCCAATGCTCCAAAATGGGTAAAACAGGTCAAAATAGGGCTGAAACAGACTTTCTTGACCCGAACCGACCGAACCGATTCACCCTTGAACCAACCAACTTATGTGCGCCTGTACCTGGGCTTACTGATGAACAACGTGGCAATGCTTTAACCCCAGCGTTGCAACACCATAGATGCTTTTCCTTCTTTTTTGGGCTGGTTGAAGAACGGCATTGCAACGCTACAAGGGCAGCGTTGCAACACTACGAGGCAATAGCATAAAAGACGAATTTCTGCTACCGAGTTTGCTTCCTTCTTTCTTGAATTATAACCTAATTACAATTCTATTGACTCTAATAAATGTACAGACTCTCAATCACACATCAAGACCCATAAACAAAAAGCCAATTACAAAAATTACATCATAATTGAAGAGAAATCTAATGCCAAAACTGAAATTATCCATAACAGTACTCACTTTCATACAACTTATGAAAAACACCCACCATAATCAAATTAATGTAAATTAAATACTTAAATCATGTTTTGATACAAACTGATAGAGTTGACATGCAATAAACGAAAACAAACAGAATCATTTAGCACTCTTACTACATCAATTTGAGTAAACAAGCATGTAAGCTCACTAAACTTTCTTAGGGTTTCAGAATCACAATAGCTTTGAATATCTCTTCAAATCAACGACATCTTGCTCGTTTTTCCTCTCCAATTACTTATAAACAACCACTTGATCTTCCCTACTATTCCCTTAGACCTTAGATTGGGTGGTAGAACCCAAAATGAAGTTGAATTAAAGGGAATTGAAGAGGATTTTATGATTTGGGCAAGGGAACGGATATAACTCAGTGGTAGAGTGTCGCCTTGACGTGGTGGTTCCCAATATGAACGTGTCTATAACTAGATACATTTAATTCTCTCTTCCATTTTCCAATTGCATGAATGATCAATCTCAGCAAAAGTGAGTTCTTTTTGTTCAACATCAACATGCATCTTAATTTGATAAGAATTTGATATCAATCCCAAATAAGAAAGTGGAAAATTGGTTTCTAAAATGGGAAAATCTCACTAAGTGTATTTTTTCCATTTCTAAAAGGTATTGAAATCAAATTTCAAAATCAAATGGAAAATAACTTTATATAATATTAATTCAATAATTGATATTCTTTAATTTTATAAAAATTAATTCTATACTAAATTTTAAATAAAATAAATTCTTAATAATTAATTAAATAATTTCATTAATTTAATTAATTTAATATCAAATATTAAATTAACTAAACACTAATTTTTTCATCATGAAACTCTATTCATATAATTAATATTTAAATCATATCTAAATATCTTTCAATACTCCAATTCTGTTTAATTCGATTATTAAACATTTAATTAAATTGTATATAATTAATACCTTAAATCAAATCTGAACGTTTCAAATTTTCTCATCACGCTATTCTAAAGTTAAGTTCGTTTGTGAGCTAGTAACGGGACCTAATGGAACTACAAATCATGAGCTCTAACTATCTAAGATTAATTCAATAAACCCTTTTAACCGAATTAATCAACATTCGTCAGCTACCAGGTCACTCCACTAAAGGCCAGTAGTTGCACTCTCCTCACTGTAAATATATTTCTATCCATCTAATTTAACCATGATCAGTAAGTCGATCCTTTATAAGTTGTTCGTATTCACAGCTAGGTCAAAATTACTGTTTTACCCATGTAATACATCTTGCTCCTTAAATCTCTACTGATCCACTAATGAACAATTGGTTTATGTTCCTACCAATAAACCGAGTGCCTCTCAGCTATAGAGAGGGCAAGGCCCCTTTATTCAAGACTAGGAGTCAGTACTTAAGGGAACAACCTATCTGCTAACCCTAAAATGGATATGATTGAATTCCATCTTGTAGAACTATGTCTTCAGCTATTTACTCAGTCTTACCCCTAAAATGAGAGGATTATTGAGTGGCGTTGATGAGCCACTCTCGCCCATTCAAATTAAAAGACGATCCTGAATAAACAAGAGTTCATAGTTAGCTCAGGATTGAGATCGAGTTACCTTAGGTCATCGAGTTGAAATAGTCAGTTTTAATAGTAAACAGTGTTATAAAGAAAAGTGACTATTTCGTAGTCCGGTCTTATGCAAACATCTTTTGCATAGGATGCCTCACTCCCATGTCTCCACATGAACGATTTTGGGATTACATCGTTTGTATCAAATACAAAGCGCACCACATCCATAGTGTTCTCAATATAATGTACCAAATCCTATCCATATACTTATAGACCATTTTGACTATATACTCAAATTTGATCCTCTTTTTGTTGGGTTTTATGTCCTAAAACTCGTGGTATGTAAATAATAGAACTTATTCTGAAAATTCAATAAGTTGTTATTGAATAGATGTTTTGCTTATTAGAGATCCAATAAACTTAAATGTTCCTTGACTATTACATGAGTACATGAACTTTATGTGGAGATATAAAAGTGGATCAGGTTCGAGTAAATAGTCAAAATGATCTACAGTATATAAATAAGGTTGGGTGCCTTATTCTAACCTTATTCTAGTAACACTATTGAATTCGGTCTACTCTGTAGTTATTACAAAGAGTTGTAAAGTTCTACAATGATGTGATCCTAATTTGTACATGTTATGACATAAGGAGTGGGTGGTATTCCTATGCAAACGGGTTTGTACAAGATCTTGACCACGCAATCAGTCACTCTTACTTTATAACATTGTTTACTGTTTAAGACTGATTATTTCAAAGCGATGACCTAGGTAACTTGACCTTAATCCTGAGCTAACTATGAACTCCTATTTATTCGGGATTATCCTGCGATTTGTATAGGTGATGGTTGGCTCAACAGCATCGGCTCAATAACCTCCCATTTCAGGGGTAAGACCGAATAGATAGTTGGGGACATAGGGTGGAAGACGAAATTCACTCCTACTCACTGTTAGGGATGGTAGAGAGGATGTTCCCTTAAGTGCTGATTCTAGGTCTTGAACAAAGGGCCCCACCCTCTCATTGGCCCGAGAGCAACTCTGTTTATTGATGGGATCACAAACCAATTATTCATTAGAAGATCAATGAGACTTAAGGCACAAGAGGTAATTTCGGGGGTAAAACAGAGATTTGACCCAGCCGTTCTTACAAACAACTTGTGAAGGGTTAACTTGCTAATCATGGTTATATCGAGTGGACATAATATATCTACATGAGGGGAGTTAAACTATGGGTTTTAGTGGAGTGACCCATTAGTTAACGAATGAGGGTTAATTCAGTCTAATGAGTTCAACCAATTAATCTCGGATCGTTGGAGCCCATGATCTATAGGTCCACGAGGTCCCCTACTAGCTCGCAAACGGATTAGCTCTAGAGTAGCGTGATAAGTTAATTTGAAACATTCAAATTATAATTAAAGGAATTAGTAATTATATGAGATATAATTACACGTTTAATTTTAAGAATTAAACGAAATTGTAGAATTAATATTTAAATATGATTTTAATATATGAAGGTGGAATTGTGTAAAATTAATTTAATATTTGATATTAAATTAATTAGAATTATTTAAATTGTTTAAATAATTATTTATTAATTTTGTTAGAAAAATAATTTATGAAATTATTTTGTAAAATTAATAATTTTTATTTTTTGAAATCAAATTGTTTTTCTAAAATCAAATTTGGAATTCGAATTAGAAAAATACACAAAATGGAAAAATGGTTTTTCCATTATCATCTTCAAATAGCTCATCTATAACCCACCATCTTTAAGTTTCAATTACTCCATGCATGAGCTGCATCTCATGCAGCTATCTTTCTTGCATGATGGTCTGCAATATATGGAGAAGATTGGAGTGAATTTGAGGTATGCAATCAATAGAATTTTTTCTGAAAAATTCGGTTGAAGGAGTTCTTCAAGTGGATTGCTGCTATGAGTTATCCTCCAAATTCCCTTGATTCAAGCTATTTTAAGTCTCACAATTCAATCTAAAGCACCAAGAGAATAGTAGGGAAGATCTTGTGGTGGTCCTACAACAAGATTTGGAGAAAGTAGCAGCCGAAAATCGAGATTTCAAGAGGACTACAAAGGTATGACTTGAAACCCACTTATTTCTGTATTAGCATGCTTTAGTTTCTGCCAAAATTAATGAATTAGAGCTTATCGATCCTTGTCGCTTCCGCTGCATGCTGATACAATTCAACAATTGGTATTAGAGCATCATTTAAGCATTCAACTCGGTTTAACTTTGATGCGGTAGGTGTTTTTCATCAGTTATATGAAACTACTGTACTGATATGGTTTTCTGAGTTTTGGCTTTTAATTTCTCTTTGATTTCTCAATTAAATTTGTAATTGTCTCTTGTTTGATGAACTTATTTGTGTTCTCAAGAGTCTGTAATTTATTCGGAGTTATTAGAGTTGAAATTAAGCTGTAATTGAAGAAACAAGTGAAGAAGGTCGAGAGGCAGATTCCAGTTTTTCAGCCTCTTTCATATCACCGTTGAGGTTCAATGCGAGGCGATCGTTTAGGTATGGAGCTAGGCAATGTGAAGAAAAGCTAGACGATCGTGTAGCTACAAGCATTAAGCATTGAAGTGTTTTGTGCTAGACGATCATGTACCTGCGGGAGCTAAGCAATGTGTTGAATTGCAATACGATGGCACTACACGATCGTATAGCTTTGCATGGGAGCTAAACGATGCATTGAAGTGCTATGCGATGGCACTACATGATCGTTTACCTTTGTGCGGCAGCTAAATGATGCATTGAAATGCTATGTGATAGCGCCACACGATCGTGTAGCTATGTGCACGCTAAACGATCAACAAGAGGCGCTATGCGATGGGCCTAAGTGATCGTGTAGTATTTGTCTGGCACTAGACAATGGCACTACACGATAGTGTTAGACAATAAGCGACCAGTAGCATTCTCCGGCACTAGACGATGACACTATGTGACAGATGGAAGACACTACATGATTGTGTAGCTTGGTCAAGTGCTATGCGTTGGCTGCTACACGATCAAGTAAACACTAAACGATCACGCATGACGATGGTCGTCATTGCTAAACGATGAGCCTTAGTGGGATATTGAGCATGGAGCGAGAGCAGCTGGTTCGACTAGTTCTCTTGAGGTCTGGTCGGGTTTAGCCTCAAATGGGTTTTGGCTGGCTCAGTTCAGATTTTGCTAGTTCGGTTTGGAGCGGTTCAGAAGTTTTTTTGTAATAATTAGGCTTTTGCTTGCTTGTTTCTGCCAAAACTAAAAGCAAATCAGTCTGTGTTTAATTATTTATGTATTTGATGTATGTTATAATTAAATAAATCTTGTATGTGCATACTATATATCATGTAGATTTAAAATCCCAGTGTAGAAAGCATGTTACATGCATTGAAAGTATGTTATAATTTGTTATAATATATAGTATGCATGTTAGGGTTTCTTGTATTTAATATAATTGTTATATTAAATATTGAATACCTGTATGTATGTTGTGGATGTTTAGTATGTCTAAAGTTTTATAAGCTGTTATAAAATTTAGTTAGACATTAAAAATCCATAACAAAGAACAGTTGCATGCTCACATAGGTTAACCACTCGTTTTAATAGTTAAAATAGGTCGTTAAACTTGTAAAACTCGGGTTACAAACTCAATCGGTATATAATCCTATCGAAGGCTGGGATTATTTAAGTTAACGGTCTACGGAACACCTCTTACCTGGGGATTATGGCCCAATTATTGAGCGTTGGTAACTGGTTTTATGAGCATATGTGAGTGATGTGAGGTAATAAAACGGTTTATCACCTAGACATCATAGGTTTAATTTCATTTATAATTGTTATAATTGGATAAACCACATAGACTTAGGAAAATTATACGATACGTTATTAAATTTACCCTTTTAATAGAATACTTCAATGGTAATTCAATAACTTCTATATGATAAAGTTATTGGAAAATTTCAATAGGAGATTAATAACATATATGATACGTTATTTTAATAGAATACGTTAATATTCCAAATTGAAGGGAACCGTGAGCGGAAGAAAGATCGTCCCAAATCCCATTTTTCATTGAATCTAAATTTTATAGTAAATCAAGAACAAGATATTCATTTCTATAAATTATAGCATGTTTTAATAAAGAAAAACTCAGGGTTTCAGAAACCTTACCTTTGAAGACTATTATTCAAGTATCCCTCGAACAAGTTACACAAACACCTTAAAGACTTTCTTTAAGAAAACATCAAACAAGTACATGAACACTACCACAATGGTTTCCTCAGTATTCTCAGGTAAAGAACTTAGGTGTGGTGGGCTTTGACTATTTTGGAAAGAGGGAAATTTTAGAATGCCAAATACTCAAATTCAATGACCAAAAGCCAGAAGAGAAAGCTTTCTTTTTAGAATGTCAAATATAACAACCACATACTTACGTGGGTGGAGAGAAAAAAAGGGGTAAGGAGTTGTAACTCCCTCTCTCATTTTTATTTAAAATAAAAAATATGATGACTAACTTATCATATTATATGTACATTAAATTATATGTTATATCAAATATAACATATAACCTATAGTTTTAATATTGTATCATATAGAATATAATCTATAGTTTCTTTTCTCTCTTATAGGACATTTAATAAAAATCACATTGATATTAAATTTAACAACTATGAGTCTAATTCATATTAATAATATTTGAATCTTATTCAAATATTTATATCCTCTCAATTAATCTATAATGTATCAAATACATTATAATAATTATATCACATATAATTAAAATAACTTAATTATATCATATATAATTAAATCCCTATATTAATTTGAACAATTCAAATTAATCCAAAAGCTAATTCTCATTTAATCATATTGAGCTACCAAGGGGATCTATGGACTTGTAGCTTGAAGCTTCAATGGTATATGATTAATTAATCATACTCTTTAATTAAATTATTTACCATCCGTTAACTGTAGGGCACTCCACTAAAAATCCTTCACACTATAGATATATTTTTATGTCCATTAGATATAACCAATCAATAGTACGATGACCCTTCACAAATTGCTCGTAAGTACAACTGGGCCAAATTACTATTTTGTCCTTGTAGTTACATCTAACTCTTTAAGTATCACCGATCCCTCTAATGAACAATAGATCATAGTCCAACTATGACAAAATCCCTCTCGGGTCAGGAGTAGGGTATGACGCCACATTGTTCAAGCCCCAGAATCAGCCCTTAAGGGAGCGATTTATCTACTTACACCGACCTCGGGGAAGGAATGAATTCCTTCTTGTGTAGCTGTGTTCCCAGCTCCTCAATCCAACGAATCCCCAAAATGGTAGGCTTGTTGAGAATGTGATTTGGCCACTCTCACCCATACAAATCAAAGGACCGCCCTCATAGGCAAGAGTTCACAACTCACTCAGAATTCAGGTCATGTTACCTATGGTCATCCTGGTGAAATGTAAGTCTCTATTATGAACGGTGTTATATAATGAGACTAAATATTTCGTGGTATGGTCTAAAACAAACTCCTTTGTATAGAAGATTCCCGCTCACATGTCTATACATGAATGATCAGGAGCAGAACATTTGTAGCATTTTACAACAATTATAACACCTACAAAGTGGGCCATACTCGTAGTGTCACCAGGATAAGGTACCCAGCCTTATCCATCTACTACAGACCATTTAGGTTATCACTTAAACATGATCCACATGTATATCTACATACATGTTTAAGTTACAAGATAACCTTGGATGTTAGTTTACTGGTTTGTGGTTAATGCAACAAAAATATGGAATAAAATATCATATATTTTATTAAATAGACAATGAGTTTGTTCAATACATTTAAAAACTATAGGACCCTATGAGATTTAGGATATCAACCCCAACATTTGTATAGGTTAAGATCAAGGTAAATGGGGTAATTAGTTCATAGTGGGTGTAGGATATGTGTAACCGTGTCCTGCGATCTCTTCCATTGGTTTAGATCATGAGATTCCTATATTGCGCCTGCTGGTTAGCTTTAGGTGGCCTTTGCTAGTCGTTTAACATCAGCTATCCCGTCAGAGGGTTGTAACATGGGATTCAAAACAACTCAAACTCTAGAAGATAGGATTTCTTAGGTCGTTTCCCAACTTTGACTCTCCAATTTAGTAGCATCGTTGGGGCTGCTAATCTCTAAGATCTAAAAATGGAGGGTTACACTTATAGAATTACTAAGTGTTAGTAAGTTCTTGACCGAAAAAAATAGCTAAATGACTATCAAAATATGAGTTATTCTAGAGATAGTATTTAGTCAAGAATGTCTTGCTTTAGTGAAAGAGTATTTGACTACCTCTCGGTAGCACTTATTCTGACTCACTATAGTATCATTGCAAAAATAATGAAATTTGGTTACATTATTACATTGCTAAAACATGATTAGTTTTAAAAGAAATACATTAATAAAGAAATTATTTATATTTTCAGAATGACTAGTTCATTGATACAACTGTTGGCTTCGGATAAATTAATTGGGGACAATTATGATACATGGAAATAAATTTGAACATAATACTAGTGATAGACGATTTAAGGTTTGTTTTGACAGAGGAATGTCCTTCTATCCCTAGCTCAGATGCAAACCAAACTGTTCGGGAAGCATACGACAAATGGATGAAGGTGAATGAGAAATTTCGTCCTACATTCTTGCTAGCATATCTGATGTCTTGGCAAAGAAACATGTAAACATGCATGCTGCCAAAGAGATTACGAAATCTCTACATGGGATGTTTGGACAACCGTTCTTCTCGCTGAGGCACGTTGCTATCAAATATGTTTACAACCACCGAATGAAAGAAGGGGCCTCTGTTAAAGTACATGTCCTGAACATGATGGTTCATTTCAATGTGACAGAGGTAAATGGAGTTATCGTAAATGAGAAGAGCGAAGCCAGTTTTATTTTAGAGTCTCTTCAAAAAAGCTTCTTGCAGTTTCGCACCAATGCGTTAATGAACAAGATAAAATACAATCTGACTACACTTCTCAATGAGCTACATGTTTTTCAGTCCATTTTGAGAACAAAAGGACTAGAAGCAAAGGTAAATGTTTCAACTACCAAGAAATGAGGATCGTCCTCTAAAAAGTCTGATGTTGCTTCTTCTTCTAAGAATAAGAGTATTCCAGTGAAAAAGAACAAAGGGAAAGGGAAGAAAAACTTCTATTGGCTGCAAAGCTACAGACAAGGAAAAATATTTCTACTGTAGTGAGGCTAGGCACTGGAAGAGAAACTACCCACAGTACCTTGTAGAAAAAAGAGCAGAAAAAGAAAAATAAGGAAATTAGTTCCTGAGAATTGCTTGCAAATGAGATAATGCTCCAGGTTGTGAACATAGGAGAGTATCTCAGTAAAACCAGTGGGAGATCTTGAAGTTGCTAACAGAAGATGAATCATTTACTTTTATTAACGTAATAAAAATTGTTTTTATCTTTAGTAAAAGATAAGTTGTATAAAATCTTTTTTTGTAAATGAAATGTTCATTAGCAAAAGATATATTTTTGTTCAACTTTCAAGCAACTTTTATGCTAAAACCAACCAAGATTAATGCCTTTTCAAATATTTAGATATTTAAAACAGCTAAAAAACAATAAGGCAAAAGAAGTATTCTGGTACTCATCTTTAGTTATTGTCACATCACGTCTTAATGAGATTAAGAAGGTTAAAAGTTGTAATCTAAATAAGTTAGAAGACAAATCTTTGAACTTTATGTGTGTCTTATCTTGAATAAGATGATCAAATTTTAAAAACCAAAGAACCCTTAAAAGCTTGTACATTCAGATCTTTATGGTCTAGTGAATGTTAAAGCATAAGGAAGGGTGTGAATATTTTAGTAGTTATTCTAAAGTTCAATTATATTTACCTAAGTTGTGAGTTTAGAACACTTGAAAGGTTCAACGTGTATAAACTTTTTAGGTAAAATAAGTGAAATACTTTGATTAGATCAAAGTAAAGAGTATAGAGAATTAGAGATTTCTAGGGCTATTTTGATAGAACATGGAATCTAGTGATAATTTTCTACATCTAGTTGCCTTAATCGTTTTGAACATCATTCCATTTTAAGGTGTTTCTGAAACTCCACATTAGATATGGAGAGCTCATAAAAGTTGTTTATGATATGTAAAAGATGTTTACATAGTTCAGAAATCTGGAATATATCGGCTCATGTGTTAGTGTCGAAACTTTCAGTATTGGAATTGTTGGGAATATCCTAGAACTCGCAGTTCGTGTTAAATATTCTATTTATCAATAATAATAAGTTATTGATTTTGTATTCTATTATGAAAATCCAATAAACATATCCATGGCTATAGTCTGAATACTGTAATTTTATGTGGTGACATAAACAGAATCAAGTTAACAGTATATAGCCTAAATAGTCTAATAAGTATATGGATGAAATTCGGCATCTCATCTTGGTAACACTATTGGATGCGGTCCACTCTATAGTTGTTACAAGAAGTTGTAAAGTGCTACAAATGATGTGATCCACAGATCATTCATGTTAAGACATGTGAGTGGGAGCATTCTATGCAATCAATTTGCATATAGACTAGACCATGAAAATAGTCACTTTTCTTTATAACGTCCGTTTACTGTAAAAATTGACTATTTCATTATTAAGTAACTTAGGTTAACTCGATCTTAATCTTGAGCTAGCTATGAACTCCTACTTGTTTAGGATTATCCTTTGATCTGCATGGGTGAGAGTAGTCAACAGCACTGCTCAATAAGCCTCCCATTTTGGGATAAGACCGGATGAATAGCTGGGGACATAGCCCTGCAAGATGGAATTCATTCCTACCCGATTTAGGGTTAGCAGATAGGTTATTCTCTTAAGTACTAATTCCAGGTCTTGAACAATCGAGGCCCTACCTTCTCATGATATAGAAAGTACTTGATTCATTGGTGTTATGAATCAAAATTGTTCATTAGAGGGTCAGTAGGAACTTAAGGAACAAGATGTATTCACAGGGGTAAAACGGTAATCTTGACCCAACTGTGATTATGAAAAACTTGTGAAGGATCAACTTACTAATTATGGTATTATCAAGTGGACATAATATATAGTGAAAGAAGTTCAACTATGGGCTATAGTGAAGTGACCCATTAGTTAACGAATGGGGGTTAATTTGGTATAATGAGTTTAACCAATTAAACTCGGATCGTTGGAGCTCATGATTTGTAGGTTCGCGAGGTTCCCCTACTAGCTTATAAATGGATAAGCTTTAGAATAGCATGATAAGTTAATTTGAAACGTTCAAATTAGAATTAAACGGAATAGGAGAATTTGTATTTAAATATGATTTAAATATATGAAAGTGGATTTGTGTAAAAATTAATTTAATATTTTATATTAAATTAATATTTATTTAAATGATTATTTATTAATTTTATTAGAAAATCAATTTATGAATTAATTTTATAAAATTAATAATATTTTTCATTTTAAAATCAAAATTGATTTTGAAATCATTTTTTGATGAAAATAGAAAAATTGGAAAATTGCNTAATTTTATTAGAAAATCAATTTATGAATTAATTTTATAAAATTAATAATATTTTTCAATTCTAAATCAAAATGATTTTGAAATCATTTGATGAAAATAAAAAAAAAAAAAATGGAAAATTGCGCAAAATGAAAAAATGGGTTTTTCCATTACCATCCTTAACTTGCTCACTCAAAAACCATTCACTTTCTCCTCAATTACTCCAAGCATGAGCTGCATCTCATGCAACCATCATCTTTGCATGTTGACCTGCAATAAATAAAGAAGATTGGAGTGGAATTGAGGCATAAATTCAAAAGAGGTTTTTGAGAAAAAATTGTGCTGAAGAAAGAGTTCTTCAAACGGGTTGATGTAGTGAGCTTCTTCCAAGTTTTTCGTTCGTTCAAGCTGTTCCCGAGTCCCACAACTCATTCTAAAGCTCCAAGAGGATAGTGGGGAAGATCTTGAGATGGTTCACGACAAGTTTTGGAAAAGACAGCTGCTAAGGATCAAGATCTAGAAGAGTTCTACCAAGGTATGACTTCAAACCCTGATATATTAGATGAGCATGCTTTAGTTTTTGCCAAAACTAATGAATTAGAATGCTTATTGATCCTTTACTTCTGTTGCATGCTAATTTACTCTTACAGGAATACCGTTCAAATAAAATGCATATCTGTAGGCAACCCAAAAGTAGTATACTTTTCAAGTAAAAGAAAATCAAGTATTTGTGATGAAAAATGCTAAAATTTCTGGAAAAGTATACATACAAGAAGCCACCATGTATTATATTGAGTTTCCATAAGAGCAAAAGTATATCAATAAGAGTTATTGACTAAAATTGACAAAAGTAGTTTAAACAGGTCAGATGCATCTTACTCGAAGAGTTGAGGGTACCTCAATATAGTGGGAGAATGTATAACAGCCTAGCCATAATTTGGGTTTAGTGGAAACTCAAGTCATAAGATCTTGGTGATAGTATCGAGAAACAAGAAGTTGTGAAAATAAGATGCTTTCCCTATATTTTTTTGAATTGAAGTCCGCTTTATACTAATATGTTTACAGCGATCCTCTTGACTAAAGTGTTTAAGGATCACCTAGTGAAACTAGGACTACGGATTGTATAACCTAGGGCAAGTGGGAGAAAAACCCATGGGTATGTGATACCTAAAGGCAAACCATGGGTATGTGTTGCCCTAATTTATTGCTGTAAAACTAAAAAACTCAATGTATTCATATGTATATTACCACTGAAGTTTTAGTCCAAGTGGGAGTTTTTTAGGTTTTATGTCCTAAAACTCGTGGTTTTGTAAACAATAAACTTATTGTGTAAATTGATAAAGTTGTTATTAAATATATGAATTGTTTATTTTGCTTTAGAAATAAATCCAATTAACTCAAAGATCCATGACTATTACATGAGTACTTAAACTTTATGTGGAGACATAAAACTGGATCAAGTTTGAGTAAATAGTCAAAATGATCTATAGTATACGAATAAGGTTGGATGCCTCATTCTGGTAACATTATTGGATGCGACCCACTCTGTAGTTATAATTTGTTGTAAAGTACTACAAACGAAGTGATCTGATTCATTCATGTATTGACATGAGGAGGGGTGTCTTATGTAATGAGTTTTCATAAGATTGGACTAAGAATTAAGACACTCTTACTTTATAACGTTGTTTACTGTTTAAGACTGACTATTTCAAAGCGATGACCTAGTTAACTTGACCTTATTCATGAGCTAACTATGAACTCATGTTTATTCGGGATTATCCTTAGATTTGCATGGGTGAGGGAGGCTCAACAGCGCTGGCTCAATAAGCCTCCAATTTTAGGGGTAAGATTGGGTAGATAGCTGGGGACATAGGGTGTAAGATGGAATTCACTCCTACCCGCTTTTAGGGATACTAGAAAGGTTATTCCCTTACGTGCTGATTCCGGGTCTTGAACAAGGGGAAGGACTCGGTTTAGTGATTGGATCACAAACCAATTGTTCATTAGAGGATCAGTGGGACTTAAGGAGTAAGATGTAATCTCGGGGATAAAATCGCTTTTGACCCAACCGTTATTATGAACAACCTGTGAAAGATTAACTTACTAATCATGGTTATATCGGATAGACATAATATATCTACAGTGAGGGGAGTGCAACTACTGGGCTTTAGTGGAGTGACCGGATAGTTAACGAATGGTTGTTAATTAGGTTAAAGAGTTTAGTCGGTTAATCGCGGATCACTAGAGCCCATGATCTGTAGGTCCATGAGATCCCTCTACTAGCTCATATCAGACTAAACCTTAGAATAGTGTGAAAAACGAATTTGAAGTATTCAAATTCGGTTTCTGGAGCAAAACGTTAAATATATACGATATATTTAACCTAATGTTTAATTGTGAATTAGACATAAAGAGAGAGAAAATAAAAAATATTTAAATATCAAGATTATGAATAGGGATTCATATAAATTGGGATTAGTGTTGGATTTAATATTTAATTAAATTAATTAAATTATTTAATTAGTTATTTAATATTAATTTAATTTTAAAATTGATTATTAGAATTAATTTTGAAATTAAATGAAATTGGTCAAAATTGAAAATTGTTGACTAGGTTAAAAATGCAAAGGAAGTCAAATAGTTGACTTTTGACTTTTGAAAAACAAAAAGTCAAATTTGTTGACTTTGGACTTTGAGAGTCAAGTTTAACCAAATTAATAGAAAGATCCAACATTTGTGAGTGGGAAATTTCAACTATTGAATTGTTAAGTGTTGTCTTCATTTGAAGACACTTGCCTCACTAAATCTCACTTTGAGTTAGTGGATTTCTTAGTATCAAATTCTCATCAAACTTAAAGTTGCATGTTTTGCATGTAATGATCTTTAAAAGGAAGTGTTTATTGAATTTCAAAAACTCGTGGCCATAGTGCAATTGGATGAGATTACTTGTTTCATTTGCATGCTTATCCTTTATAATTAACCTAATTAGAGTACTTTAGATTCGTTTTTCTTCCGTTGCATATCTGTTCGTTCCATCAATCATTGTATAGGATACCTCCACTCGCAAGTCTCCACATGAACAATTTGGATCACATCATTTGTAATGCTTACAACATTTGTAGCACTTACAAAGTGGGACTTATCCATATTATTACCAAGATAAGGCTGAAGGATCTCATTTTACAGAGAACTATAAGTGGAAGTGGATTGTCCAAATCCCATTTTGATTGAACATAAACATTTACAGTAAAACGTACAGATTATGTACTTTAACTAAATATAGAATGCTTTTGAATAAGAAACAGAGTTAAGAGATTATACCTTTGAAGAACTCTTCTTCGCATTAATCCCACAAACTTTCACGAACACTTCGGAAAGCAACTAGCTCTCCTCGAATAGCAACCAAAAATCGAACCAAAAGGTAAAGGACACTACCACTTGTATTCTCAAGGTGAGAACCTAAGAGTGGTGGGCTCTGGCTATTTTGGTTAGGAGCGAGTTTGTGAGATTGGAGGAGGAAGACGATTGAAGAAGAAACTCTCTATCCAATAGAAAAATCTCTAAATCATTTAGACTTAGTCAGACTATCGTATAGGCTCTGAATTTGTGTAGAAGATCTAGGAAGAATAAGAAAAACTGTTTTTCTTTTATTCTTTTTTCCATAAAAAACCACTAACCTCCCACTAAGATGGTTAGAGAGAAAAAGGGGATAATTATCAAATAATTAATTATATAAATAAATATGATAACCAACTTATCATATTATATTTATAATCTATAATTTTAATATTGTATCACATAAAATACTATTTATATGATAACCAACTTATCATATTTATATTAAATTTAACAACTATAAATCTCATTCATAGCAAATATATTTCAATCACATTCAAACATTTATTCCTCCAATTAAACTATAATGTATCAAATATATTATGTCAATTATATCATATATAATTGAATCAATTTAATTATATGATATATAATTAAATTCCCTCTTATTAATTTGAACATTTCAAATTAACCCAAAAACTGATTCTTAACTAAATCCTTTTGAGTTACCAAAGGGACCTTATGGACCTGTAGCTTAAAGCTCTAACCGTATGTGAATAATTAATTAAATTCTCTAATCACATTATACACCACCCGTTAACTGTCCGACACTCCACTAAAGACGGAATGCTACACTCTTCGCAATACAGATATATTTCAGTGTCCATCGGATATAACCAATCAACAATTTGATGACCCTTCACAAATTACTCATAAAAACAGTTGGGCTAAATTACCATTTTTCCCCTGTAGTTACATCTAACTCCTTAAGTACACTGATCCCTCTAATGAACAATAGATCATAATCCCACTATGACTATATCCCTCTTGGACCAAGAGAGGGTGTGGTGCCACATTATTCAATACCTGAAATCAGCCCTTAACGGAGAAATTTATCTACTTACCCCTACTTCGGGAAGGAGTGAATTTCATCTTGTGTAGCTGAGTTCCCAACTCCCCAATCAGACGAATCCCCAAAATGATAGGCTTGTTGAGTTGACGATCTGGCCACTCTCACCCATATAAATCAAAGGACTGCCCTCATAGGCAAAAGTTCACAAGTCACTCAGGATTAAGGTCATGTTACCTATGGTCATCCTAATGAAATGAAAGTCTCTATTATGAATGACAGTATATAATGAGACTAAACATTTCGTGGTCCGGTCTTATACAAACTCTTTTGTATAGAATATTCTCGCTCGCATGTCTAATACATGGATGATCAGGATCAGATCATTTGTAGCAGTTTACAATAATTGTAACACCTACAACGCGGGCCATACTCGTAGTGTCACCAAGATAAGGTACCCAGCCTTATCCATATACTATAAACCAATTAGGTTATCACTTAAATATGATCCAATTGGATGTTATTTTATTGGTTTGTGGTTAATGCAACTAAAATGTCATATATTTCATAGACAAAGTAAATAAAATATCAAATATTAGTAATCACAGATATGTTTGTTCATACAAGATCTACAAACTATAGGACCCTACAAGATTTAGGGCATCAACCCTAATAAAGGCACCCAACCTTATCCATATAGTATAACCCTTTAGGTTATTACTTGAACATGATTCACCTGTATGTCTACTACATACTTCAAGTCTCATGAAATAACACTGGATTTTCTCATAATGGATAACTAATTATTGCATATTCAAAATAATCAATTATTATATTAAATATCTAATTAACTACATGGCTGTAGGGCTTAAATCCCAATAATCTCCCGCTTACACTAAAGCTGACGAGACATAAGTTGTGAGATATGTATCCTAAGGCATGCTCTATACTTAACAGTATTGTAAAAAACAATTTGTTCAATGGCAAAATGAGGCATATTCACCTGAGGCATGGAACTGTAAAACACCTGTTGAAGGAGGGAATTTTCTCCTTTGAGTATATGAAGTCTGAGAGGAATTTATTAGATCCTCTCACCAAAGGCCTAAAAATGAGAGTAGCTTTAGAATCTTCAACAAGTATAGGACTCAAACCCTTATATCCATAGTCCTTTATTTGTGTGGTCTATTGCGATAGACTTGATGGATAATCTAGAAATTCTTCATAGCTTAGTTTTGTGTGGTTTATTGTAATGGTCTAACTCCTTAATGTTGGGGGTTAATGCCCTAAATCTCGTAGGTTCCATAATCGGTAATTGTAATGTACAAACATTTTATTTATATAATAAAATATGCGATGTTTTATTTTAAAATTAGTTGCATTAACTACAAACCAATAAACTAACATCTAGAGTTATCTTATAGCTTACACATGTATGTAGAGACATACGGGTGAATCATATTTCAATGATAACCTAAATGGTTTATAGTAGATGGATAAGGTTAGATACCTTTTCCTGGTGACACTACGAGTATGTCCCACTTTATAGATATTATAATTGTTGTAAAGTGCTACAAATGATTTGATCCTGATCATTTATGTGGAGACACGTGAGTGGGGATACTCTATACAAAGAAGTTTATATAACACTGGACCACGAAATGTTTAGTCTTATTATATAATGATGCTCATAATAAAGACTTACATTTCACCAAGATGACCATAGGTAACATGACCTGAATCTTGAGTAAGTTGTGAAATCTTGTCTATGAAGGTGGTCCTTTGATTTATATAGGTTAGAGTGACTAGATCGCTGACTCAACAAGCCTACCATTTTGGGGATTCGTCTGATTGGGGAGCTGGGAACACAGCTACATAAGAAGGAATTCACTCCTTCCCCAATGTCAAGGCAAGAAGATTCATTGCTCCCTTAAAGGCTGATTCTAGGGCTTGAACAATGTGAGTCATACCCTCTCCTTGTTCGAGAGGGGTTTAATCATAGTTGCTATGATTTATTATTCATTAGAGGGATCAGTGGTACTTAAAGAGTTAGATGTAACTATAGAGGCAAAATGGTATTTTTGACCCAGTTGTACTTACGAGCAATTTGTGAAAGATCATCGTACTATTGATTGGTTATATCCAATGGACACAAAAATATATCTGTAGTGCGAAGAGTGTAGTTTTCGGTCTTTAGTGGAGTGTTCGGTAGTTAACATATGGTGAATAAGTTAATTAAAGAGTTTAATTAATTATTCACGTATCATTGGAGCTTCAAGCTACAGGTCCATGAGGTCCCTTCGGTAGCTCAACGAGAATAAATGTGAATAAGTTTTTGGATTAATTTAAAATTTTCAAATTAATTAAGAGAATTAATTTATGGAAAAATAGACATGCGCAATGGAAAAGAGAATAGATTTTACTCCAATTGCATAAATAAAAAATTCAACCCTAAATAAACTAATTAGGGTTTTTTTGAAATTTTACCTTTGAAGCTCCCAAAACTCATCTATCTCCGCTCGAACATGAACCGGACAACCACTAGAGCTGACTTACTATCATCTGAACTCAGAACCGGGTTGTGGGACTCAATGGATGAAGAACCCGAGAGAGAGAAAGAAAGAGATGGACATAGAAGAAGGGATTTTGGGTTGGGTTTGAGTTTTTTTAAGCCCAATTTTAGAAAACTATTTTGACAAAAAGTCCAAAAGTTTTTAATCCAAAATCACAAGCCCATATTTATAGAAAAGGGTCATGCAAAATTGCATGAAATAACTTCATAAAATCCCAACACCTAGAATCCACTATCTAAGTGGGCTTAATTTCTCAACTATAAGCCAACACCTAGCCCATTATTTTGTTAGTGGAATTTTCCAACAAAAGTTTGGATTTTTCCACTAACTTTAGTCAAATGGCAAAATAGTCATTTGGTCAAAGTCAAACTTTGACCGAAAAGTCAACATTTTAACTTTTTATAATTTTTTCCATGTGACTAATTTTGACCTCCCGAGCATGAATCCACATTTATTTTCTTGAAATTCAAATCACATTTGAATATAAGGTCGGTCAAAGTTTTGACTTTTCAAAGTCAAAGTCAACTCTTTGACTTTTTACATCTTTGACCGTTTCCATTATTTTCAAGCTTCCAAATATGAAGGTATTCATATTCTTGATATTTAAATCACATTTAAATATTAAAGCTATATCTCTAAACTAAAAAACCGACCACTATATCACATATACTTGTCGATTTCTCTCTCTTCACCTAATTCGAACAATTTGAATTATTCTATCATACTATTCTAAGTTTATTCCATATGAGCTAGTAGGGGAACCTAATGAACCTATAGATCATAGGCTCCAACGATTCGAGATTAGCTAGCTAAACTCTTTAGATGGAGCTAATCAACATTCGTTAACTCACGGGTCATTCCACTATAGTCCCGTAGTTGCACTCCCCTCACTATAGATATATTTATGTCCATATGATATAACCATGATTAGTAAGCTAATCCTTCACAGGTTGTTCGTAATCTCGGCTGGGTCATAAAAACCGTTTTACCCCTGAAACTACATCTTATTCCTTAAGTTCCACTGATCCTCTAATGAACAATTGGTTTAAGGTCCAACCTATAAACCGAACCCCCTCTCGGGCCAATGAGAGGGTGGGGCCCCTTGATCAAGACCTAGATTCAGTACTAAAGGGAACAACCTATCTACTATCCCTATAACGGGTAGGAGTGAATTTCGTCTTGCACCATATGTTCCCAGCTATCCACTTTATCTTAGCCCTGAAATAGGAGGCTTATTAGGCCAGCGATAATGAGCTGCCCTCATCTATGCAGATCTAAGGATAATTTCGAGTGAACAAGAGTTCATAGTTAGGTTAGGATTAAGATTAAGTTATCTAGGTCATCAATTAACGAAATAGTCAGTTTTATACATTAAACGACATTTAGAACGTAAAAAGTGACTATTTCATGATTCAGTCTTATGTAAACTCTTTACATTGAATGCCTCCATTTTCATGTCTCCACATGAACAGTTTAGGATCACATCGTTTGTACTAACTACGAAAATGGGCCGCATCCATAGTGTCCCCAGAATAAGGTACCCAACCTTATTCATATACTATAGACCATTTTGGCTATATATATTTGAACTTGATCCACATTCATGTCACTATATAAAGTTCAAACTAAACTTAATATCCTCGGAACCTCGGTTTATTCGATTCATGAATATAGAATTTAAATTTACTAAAGATTTTCAATAATAACTTTATTGAACAAGAATATGATATTACAAACTACGAGTTTTAGGACATAAAATCCAACAAACTCCCACCTGAATTTAAATGTGAGAAATTAATATTACATATGAGTACAATAAACTAGGGCATATACCCAAAAGTTCTCCCATTTGTCCTAGTTTACAAACACCATAGACCTAAACTCTGTAGGTGACCCTAAAAAACATTAGCCGTGAGGGTTTTTGTAAAAGGATCAGCAATGTTTTGCTCAGAAGGTATCTCACTACAACGTCACCACGGTGTACGATTTCCCGGATAAGGTGGAACTTGCATTTAATGTGCTTTCCCTGTTTATGGCTTCAAGGTTCTTTTGAATTTGCAACTACGCCACTGTTGTCACAATACAAGGTGATGGGTAGATGCATATTTGGAACAACTTCCAAATCTATCAAGAATTTCCTCAGCCATACTACTTCTTTTGCTGCTTAACAAACATCTACATATTCAGCTTCCATTGTGGATTCAACTATACAGGTCTATTTTATGCTTCTCCACACTACTGTTCCTCCGTTAAGAGTGAACACTGATCCAGATTTAGACTTTCTAGCATCTTTATAAGTTTGGAAATCAGAGTCAGTGTATCTAGTAAGGATCAGATCCTTAGCACTATACACGAGCATGTAGTCCCTAGTTCTCCTAAGATACTTTAAGATGTTTTTAATGGCAGTCCAATGATAACGTCCAGGATTAGACTGGTATCTACTGACGATCCTTACTGAGTACCATATGTCAGGTCTAGTACATAACATTGCATACATCAGGCTTCCAACTGCGGAAGCATAGGGAATTTCTCATATTCTTAGCTTGTTTAGGTGTCTTAGGATATTGTTCTTTTGACAGATGAATTCCATGTCTGAAAGGTAACAAACCCTTTTTGGAATTCTACATTTTATATCTAGACAGCATTTTGTCTATATATAATGCTTGAAATATGGCTAGTGTTCTATTCTTGCGATTCCGAACAATTTGGATCCCAAGAATATATTTCGCATTTCCTAAATCTTTCATTTGGAATTGTGTATCTAGCCATTGTTTGACGTCAGTAAGATATCCTATATTATTCCCAATGAGTAGAATATCATCGACATATAAAACTAAGAACTCTATAGTAGAATTCACGATCTTCTTGTAAACACAAGGATCGTCAACATTCTGTTCAAAGCCATAAGATTTGATCGCAGTATCAAACCTTATATTCCAGGATCGAGAAGCTTGTTTCAACCCATAAATGGATTTTTGAAGCTTACAAACTTTTTGTTCTTGACCCTATGCAATAAACCCCTCTGTTTGAGCCATATAGATACTCTCTTCAAGATCGCTGTTTAGAAAGGCTGTCTTGACATCCATCTGCCAAATTTAATAGTCATAAAAGTTGACAATGGATAAGAGTATTCTAATCAACTGAAGTGTGGCAACAGGAGAGAAAGTTTTTTCATAGTCCACACTCTCTCTAGGTATAACCTTTCGCAACAAGTCGAGCCTTAAAAGTTTGTACTTTACCGGCTTGGTCTCGTTTTCTCTTGTAGATCTACTTACAACCAATTGGTTTTACATCATTTGGTTGATTTACAAGTTTCTAGACATAATTAAAGTACATAGACTCCTTTCAAGGTCCATGGCTTTGACCCACTAATCACGGTCTACATCTTTCATCACCTGTTTATAGATCGATGGATCCTCTATCCCATCATCAGGTATGACAACTTGTGTTTCTGTTAAACCCAAGTAATGGTTAGGCTGATGAACAACCCTCCCACTACATCGAGGCATTCTCAACTCTTGAGAATGATGTGACTGACCAGATGTACTAGTTTTATCTACTATTTTAGTAGATGAACTAGCTCTATCTGTAGCGTCTTTTGAAATTCCTTTCAACACTATTTTACTGCTTGGTTGATGATTTCTAATGTGGTATTCCTCTAGGAATGTGGCATTTGTTGATATGTTCTTGTTGATTTCTAATGGGTTAAATTTCTATGTTCTTGTTATCACTGTACAAGAGTACCTATGAGTGGATACGGATCTTTCCAATTCATTGTGACGTAATTTCCACATATAAATTCATATATACAAATATGCATTAAAAACACTAAATTATTGGCATGCTTAAAGGATAAATAAACAAGAGACCGAGAGAACATACCAGTTGAAGACTTTCTTCATTTGAAAACTCGCGCTCTCCACGAACGAACTCCTCTCGCTAAAACGTCAGGTAATCTTTAAGCAACTCTTCGATTGTCTACCTCGAACGAATTTGCAAGAACACAAGGAAACGGGGATGAAACACCACTCGGAGCCCTCAGTATTCTCGAAGTGAGAATCCAAAGGGTGGGCTTTGTTTGGATTTGGTAGAGGTGAGGAGGAAAGACAAACGTATACTAAGATCAAGCAAATGGGAGAATAGGAAGACAATCGTATAGGCGGGTGCTTGATCGTTTAGTGCATGGTACATGATCGTGTAGTAAAAACTGGGCGATCGTCTAAACGATTGTTTAGTTCAACTCAGTCGTTAAGCGATCGTCTAGGAAATGGTAAGCAATCATTTAGAGAAAAGGCGTGCGTTGTGTGCGATCAATCGTTAAGCGATCATTTAGTAAACGATAAGCGTTATCGTATAGGCTCTCAAATACTATACGATCGATTTCTAATCACAACGTGAGCGATTATGCATCTCTTTTGCAAAATGAAAACCATTTTCATTTTATTCTTCAGTTACTAAAACTGATTTGAACTTCCCACTAACGCATGAATTCGGAGAAAATAATGGGCAATTATCTCATAACCGTCCAATTAATAAAATAATAAATATAATCATATCATAATCGCAACCTTTAGTTTGATATCATATATCAACCATAGTGTTTTCTTCTCAACTTGATATAAATCATATTTATATCTAATTTCCTCCAAAATAATGTATCTCATACATTTAGTCAACCATATCATATATAATTAAACAGTTCATTTATATCATATATAATCGAACTCCCTCTTATGAATTTGAACATTTCAAACTGACTAAAAAAACTGATCTTCAACTTGTATCCAAACTACCAAGGGGACCTTATGGACCTATGCCTCAAAGCTCCAACAGTACGTGAATAGATAACTAAAATCTTAGCAACAAAATCCACCATCCGTTAACTACCAGACATTTCACTAAAGACCGACAGTTGAACTCTTCTTACCACAGATATATTTTTGTGTCTATCAGATATAACCAATCATGAGTACGATAACCCTTCACAGAGACTCGTATGTACAGTTGGGCCAATTTACCATTTTTCCCCTGTAGTTACATTTCCCTCCTTAAGTACCACTGACCCCTCTAATGAACCATACAACATAGTCCTACTATGTGTGAAAACCTCAAGCCCTAGAATCGGCCTTTAAGGGAGCTATCTATCTACTTATCCCTACTTCAAGGAAAGAGTGAATTCCATCTTCTATAGCTGAGTTCCCAACTCCCAAACCAGACGAATCCCTAAAGTGGTAGGTTTGAGTCGGTGACCCGGCCACTCGCATCCATGCAAATCAAAGGACCGCCCTCAATGATAGAAGTTTCCAACTCACTTAGGATTGAGGTCATGTTACCTATGGTCATCCTAGTAAAGTGAAGTCTCTGTCATAAACGACATTATATAACAAGACGTTAACATTTTGTGGTCAGGTTTTATATAAACTCTTTGTATAGGATGCCTTCACTCGCATGTCCCCAACACGAATGATCAGGATCAGACCATCTGTCACAAGTCACAACACTTGTAACTATTCCACAAAGTGGGTTGTATCCATAGCGTTACCAGGATAAGGTTTCCCTAATATATCCATATACTACAGACCATTTTTGTTAGCTCTTAAGACATGATCCACTTGTATGTCACCACATACATGCTTAAGTTACATAAAGACAACAAGGGATTTTAGTTTATTAGTTTGTGGTAAAGCAAATAAAACATCCAAATAAGCAAAACCAATAAGTGAAGTAAATATCATATATTATACATCACAAGCGTTCGTACAAACTATTTACAAACTACAGGACACGAGACTTTAGGGCATGATCCCCAACAATTTCCCACTTGTCCTAAAGCAAGTGGGGTGTACAAAAACTAGTACAAAACAATAAACTAGGGCACTAAGGCCTAGTATAATAAAATCTCAAACTTTTCCTAGTCTAGTCACGAACAGTCTTGTAGACCCATGCTCTGAAGGTGACCCTCAAATACTGTAGCCATGAGAGCCTTTGTAAACGGGTTAGCAACGTTGTGCTACAAAGCGATCTCCGTGACAATCACATCCCCTTGATGCACTATCTCGCAGATCAAATGATACTTCTGCTTTATGTGTTTGTCGTGCCTGTGACTCCAAGGCTTCTTGGAGTTCGCCACAGCACCATTATTGTCACAATAGAGGGTGATTGGCCTAGACATATTTGGAACAACTTCCAATTCTGTTAAGAACTTCCTGAG